>NW_025335349.1:18177019-18204997 GCF_004798865.1 Varanus komodoensis
CAGCCAAGTGCTCTCATTACTGTGCTGATGCTGTTATTTTACTAGACTTGCTTCTTCCATCCTGAAAAGCAGAATTCTAGCAATTTCAGTGACAGTAAGACTAAGCCATTGGGACCATTTGCTGTATCTATAGACAATAGCGAATTGGCCAGGTTGTGTGGAGCTAATGTTGCAGCAATTACTATGATAGAACAGATTTAGAGCAGGACTTAAATTGAATGGGAAATGCTGTACATTTGCAGTAGAACAATCAGTATTGAGACAAAGCATTCTCACCCGTCCATGTCCAGAGAAAGATTTTCCTTCTGGGAAAAGGAAATGTATTTTAGGGCTACATGAGAATTTCAAAGCAAATGATTTGCTCCGTTGGAAGTTCTGAACATGAACTCAGACATATCTTATGAAAACATTCACAAATTGATGAATGCATGCTTGCATGAGTCTCCTTCCCAATTCACAGTTCAATTTATGGAAACTCCCTAATTTACACAAATTCCCTCAAAAGGCTGAATCTGCTTTAGAAAATTTTCAGAAATTTGGGGAGCTTTGAGCAATCATTTTGGTCAGTAAGAGCTCAGTGAGTGCAGAGTTTCCATTTAGGAAACAGCAACTGCAAATTAAAATTGGGCAGGAGCCAAGTGACAAAATGGTGCTTGGAGAATCACAATCATTGACTTTGGGTCACAGACTCTCAGGCCAACTTACCTCACAGGGTTGTTGCTGTGGGATATTGGAGAAGAATGATGTAATCCTCTTGGAGTTCTTTAAAAAGAAAATAGGTGAGATATAAAGCTCATAGATAGAAAGATAGAAAGATGGATGGATACATAAATAAATAATATTGAGCATCATTCATTTGTCCATCCCTACCTGATAATTTTTGCATCTCTTTAAAAAAAATATAGAAATTAACACAAGAGGAAGATGTTTGAGATGTAAGGTATTCACATGCGAGTTTGAATGAAATTGACAGATTCACCTATACCTAGCTGCAAATGAAAAAAGATGATCAATCATAAGTTCGCTTAAAGGCAGAGTACAGAGTGGTGCCATACCCAGAGTAACTCGGAGCAGGGGGTCCAGGTTCCATTGCTTGTATCTCCAGGCAGTGTGCTTCAATTGGTATCCAAATAGCGAGTGGTGACCTCACCCAAGCATCTCACAATCGAGTAATAACACAGTCAGTTAGAAACAATCTGTCAGATAAGGATGTTGCAATTATAGCAGTTTTCCAAGGCTAACCCAAAGTCAAATTAAACTGGTCAGCAGTCCAAGAATTCAGCAGGGGTTCAGTCCTGGGATTTGGACCAAGGTTTCTCACAACTATCCTATCAATGCAACCAAGGAAAGGAGCCAGGAACGAGCCCTAAAAGAAGAAAAGCAAGGTTATACATTGTGTCCAATAGGATTGTTGGCACACTAGGTAGCCTTTGGCTCCGAGCTGTCTGGATAACTCCATGCTCCCAGCTGCAATTAATCACACCAGCCTGCTATGACATCTGGTGGTCCACCTCAGAGGGAGGCTCAGCATACATCTCTTCATACATTGGAATTCCTGAAGGCTAAGTGGTCTTCCCACCTCTGGCTCAGAGTCCAAGCTTACCTGGAAAGGTATTCTTGGAAGTTAACCTTGAATGTTCTCCTTGCTTACCCAATGACAATATGTCCTGCTCCTGGCTTCCTGATTCTGCCTCCTCCTCAGAAACATGAGCTACTCCTTTCCTCCCTTCTCCAGGTTTTAAAGACTCAAGACAATCCTTTGACATGCATTTTTTTTAAATTCTAACTTCATGGTTGATGGGATAGTTTAAGTATAATTCCAACCAAAGCTGGAATGAGAAGTCAGTGCTCACGAAAATAATAGAATGATAACTGGAACCTTCCCTGTGGTTCCTTCCTTTCAGTAAGGTTGTTGGTTCCACCTTGGGATGGGGGGCTTTTGTCTAGATGGCAAGTATGGCAGACTTCCTCCAGCTGAGCAGCTCATCTTCTCCTTACTGGATCAAGGACTGGGTCCCGCATATGCTTCCCTTCTGAAAACCCTTCCACCTCTCCCAAAGTAAATTCTCACTCTCATTGTGAGAAACTTCACTAAGCAGCCTTGAAAGACCTGAGGAACAGAAGCTTCAGTTCCTCACTTTATCCTGCCTCTCCTTCTCCTGTAGTGAGCAGAAGACTGGCTCACTCTCTACACTAGTCCATCCTGTAGCTGGGTGAGTTAAGCTGCTCTTCAGAACGGAACACCTTGAGCAGAAGCATGTCTGAAAGGTTCAGAAGTCTGAAAGTCTTCTCTGGGAAACCACAGGTGCAAATTGGCATGAATTGAATGGGGACATGATTTCAGACAATCATGGCAAGCTTGAACATTACTCATTTGCCCAAGCCCGCCTAATAATTATTACATCCCTTTCTATTGTTGTTTTTGAAAAAAAACAGGTGATCTGCTAGGGACATTTGAGATTTAAGAACTGAGTGAGTTTGAGTGAAAATTGACAGATTTATCTATAACTAACTACAGCTGAGAAAGGACCTGGAGAGCCACTGCCACTTACTGGGGACAACACTATGGTAAATGGGACATTAGTGTGACTCAGTGTAAGGAAATGTCTTATATTTGTTTATTCTGTTGAACTTTTGGCAGTTTCATGGGGTGAAATAAGCAGAGGAAGTTTTAGATTGTTGTTCTTAATGCCTACTTAGGCAGAACTTTAGTTATGATGGACTGCTTTATTTGATCCTTTTGTGGGTAGCTTTCTGTACTCCCGCAGAGCATGCTACTATCTCAAAAGTTACTAAAGCATTCATGGCAGGCTCTAGCAAATTTAAATGAGCACCCCATTGATTAATGGTACTTTCACCCCCAGCCAGCCCCCACCATGAACATATTTGGTCATTTTCCATGTAGTTCACCTTGTCACATTTAATATATTCATACCAGGAAAAGCAGGGTCCGTTTAGTAATGATCTCCAGAATTTTACAGGCTCAAAATTCAATTATTTTTGGATCATACTTATAAAACCCAGGAATAGTTTAATGAGCAGAGAAAAGCACAAATACAAAGTTCATCTGGGGCATTTCTGTTCAGGGCGATTATCCAGTGATGCTGTACTTCATGAAGTGTTTTGCGGTGCTGGTCTTCTCAACAGCCATTCCACTATCTAGCCTAAAGGGTTTTGGCCAGGACTGAGTAGCAGAAGTCTAGAGAGAAGCAAGGAATGCTACACTCATCATGTTGGCACAAAAAGGATGATCAACACAAGGCAGTTCCACCCAGCTTAGTCCTGTTATATTTTTTGGCAGCCACCCACTCTTAGAATCAGTGCTATTCCTTTTTGATACCAGGTAAGAGTTTTCTTTCTGGGCCAGACCAGGATCCCTTGAAAAATTCATGAGCATCTCCTGTACCTGTGTGCCCACTTTATGAAGTCATTAGCAGAGTTCCTTGTCTTCAGTTCACCACCAACCATATTTAGACTTGTGAATACAAGTCAAAGGTCCATTCAGGGGTAGCCCCACAATTCTTCTGAATCAGCTTTCAGCCAGACCTCTTTTGCACAAGCAATCTGGAAGGCTCTAAGGACCCAGTGTTTGGTTTGGTTTTTGGACTTTTCCTAATCTATGTGCTTCAGGTTTTACTGGTGTTATCTCAATCTAGATTTAGTATTTAAGTCTAGATCTGAACTGCTATGGGCAGTATAGGAATGTAAATAATAATAGCTAATAGTAGTAGTATTAATTTTGGCATATTTTGCATCTTTAACTCATATGCCACCTTGAGTAAGTTCTACCTGAAACGTATTTAAATAAATTACATAAATAAAATGGAATAAATTTAATAAATGTGCCTGTTTGCTTGATTTTCAGTTCTGTTCATATATCTCACACCTGGGCTTTAAAAAAAACAACTAATATCTATATATGTTTAGTGACAAACGTTTTGGCTTCTGCACTACATTGGTAGCTGTGATGTTAAGAGGTATCTGGATATCAAGAGAGGCAGTTTGGAATGCATCTTCCTAAGAAGGGGGGAAATCAGAGATGTGAGTTTTATAAAACTAGTAAGTTACCCTCCAGGTGAAGGCCATATAAACCAAGAGTTCTAAATCTGTAGATCCAGATGTTTTTCCTTTCTGTCAACCATGTCAATGCCCTGTGTTTGTTTAACTAGAAGGAACTGTGAGCCCAAGAGACTACATGGAGATGAATTTAAATGCCTGGCAACAAGCTGCCCTAGATCATGTTTAGTAAGAATTGCAGATCAGCGCAACTGCAGTTTGAAGGAAAGGAGAATCCACAAAAATCTGGTGGAAGGTCCTTCCATGAGTAGAGCGTTATTCTCACAGAAGTTCTGTTCATCATACAGAAGGCAGACCCTGGATCCAGCCCAGTATATTGGGTGGGTTTGTACAACCTGTCAGGTCATGGTGGTTTTTTGTGCAGGATCATCCAAATCTTGCCGTGGCATTTCAGCATAGTACTTTGGCTTTTAGAAACCATGATAAGGAATAGCATCCTAGTTTTTCTCTCTTATCATCTAAACCCAGCAATGTGGTTTCCATGGCCTTGGTATGCAGCCCCTACAGGGTCTCCTGGAAAGAGTAGCAGCTGTTTCAGGAGCAGAATAAAATTTAAGCAGTGCCTAATGGAATGTGTACCAACAGAGAGAGGACAAAGCAGGGAGGATGGGAATTATGATAAAGTATAAACCACTTGATCATCTATTAGATAGATTATGGTAAAAGACTGTGAACTATGGTAACCATGCAGAACTGTTCGTCATGTTGTGTGAACACAGACACTTATTATGATCTCTCTAAAATCCCGTTATACGCTCCTAGCTTCTTTTCCATACCTCTTTTATCAAGCAGTGTTATTTTTTAACAAAAAGTAAAATATTACATCCTGGCCACCCTTCATACTGTGGTATTTCCATTCTGTAAGGTAAGAATGTGCGGAGAGTGTAAAATAAATTTCATCTTTGTTTTATGCATTGTAAGGCGTCTTTCTTCAACCTCTTTATTGTAAAGAACTGGAGAAGATGGGCAGGTTTCTCTTTCATATGTATATCCAGTTTATTGAGCCTTGAGAATGAGATGCAGATTCTTTGTCAGATAATAAAAGCCAAGTAGTATTCACAGTATTTGATCAAATCCAGAAGTAAACTTTCCTGGTGCTTTATCGGTCAGACATCCGTCTTCTCACTCTTTTGTTAATCTAATCATATGAAATGATTTCACAAGGGCTCTGCTTTTGAATATCTTTGCAAAGCATTTTCCTCAGCCTTTGGACTTGTTCCTAAGCCTACATGAAGGCAAGACTTTGATCTTATCCAGAGATGTTTGAATCAGAAGTTTGAATAAACTCTAGCTTGAAATTTATTTATTTATTTATATTTATTTTATTTAAAAAAAATGTAGGCTGTCCATTACTGTAATCTCTGGATGGCTTTCAACACTATTTCAGATTTCAATAAAATAAAAAAAATTAATGATTCCACACTACGCATCATTTAAACTAAATTAAATGTCATTTCACAATTAAAATTACTGTGTGTTAAAATATTGGCCAAATAAAAAGGTCTTGACCTGGTGCCGAATACCATATAATGACGGCACCAGGCGGACCTCTCTAGGGAGCACATTCCATAGTCGGGGTGCTACCACAGAGAAGACCCTTCTCCGAGTACTCTGTCTCCTGACCTCTGAACATTCTCTGAAGTTCTCTGGACATTCATCCCAACCTGAGTCTGTACCATATTGAGGGACTTCCTCACCCAATAATCCACACATATATTGCAAATATTTTTCAAAAAAATGTATGCATCAATCAGTTGCACACATGCCTGAAACTTTGCATTTGTCTGCCATTAATTAAAGCTGTTTTGTGTACATTTTTAAAGAATTTTTATGTGCATCTTTTAAATGTTAGCATGCTGCTACACACTTCTTTCTGGTCTTCAAATCATGCAGCAGAGCCCAAAATGTATGAACTTGGAGCACAGAATGTATCTGAATCTGTGTTTGGTTTGGAGGTGCAGTCTGATTTAAAAATGAACTGAAATATATTTCCCATGCATCTCTAATCTTATCCTTCACTCCTCCCAGAAATAAGTATGTGTTGTTCTAGTGGGTATTACAGGTCAAAAATTCTCTGAATAACATATGATGAGGCTGAAAAGAGTCCAAGTCTATATCCAGAGTTTTACTCATGTAATCTCAGACATGGGTGAGAATTTCAGTGAGATTTGTTTTTAACTGAATTTGCTCAGTTTGTTTCCCAAGCACAAATAGGAGAACATTGTTCAGGCAAAACCCCCGCCATCCTTGGTGTATGATGTCTATTCAGAAAATAATGTGCATTTTCACATGTTTCTCTGTGGGGGGAAAGAGCACCTTTTGTTATGTAGTTTTTAACCATATGCACCGTACTGTGTACTTATCCTATTTGAACAACAACACGAAGCTCATAATTGGGTGCTATAAAGAGGCCAACCAAGCTTTGAAGTGAGAA
The DNA here is from genome assembly GCF_004798865.1 of Varanus komodoensis. NCBI lineage: Eukaryota > Metazoa > Chordata > Lepidosauria > Squamata > Varanidae > Varanus > Varanus komodoensis. The sequence continues at coordinate 18,183,531 of NW_025335349.1, forward strand.
TCTCAATAACCTTGAGCTTGGCTGATTCTCCCATGCCTAGTTGCAGAACATGTAAAGCGCAGTGATCTAAACCGCCATTTTGAGAGGGGATGTTTTCAGTTCTTTTGTGCCAGCATTCCCTCACAGCTCTTGAAATCTGAGATCGCTCGGTTAGTTCTTCTCTTGCACTGAATGGAATGCTTCTGTCCTCATGTGATCACTATGGCCACAGTGAGGTATTTGGTGAGTTTTCTTCTACAAAGCACAGCCATCACCCGGTGGATGGAATAAAATGTTTTCTAATGAATCTGATTACATAACTTGAAGGTTACAATACAGTTTAGAAGGGTATGGTTGCAATCCTGTTACATGTTAACCCAAGAAAGGACATGGAGGAAACATGGGAGTACCTGTAAGGGTGCTGTAGAATAACTTGGCATCCTTACTGCTTCAATAGCAGATTGAGTGTTACTGCAACTGATAGAAAGAGGCTTAGCTAAGGGCACCTGGTGGTTCAAAATGAAAGCAAGATTCACACCACAAACTCTGAGCTACAGCTCAGTCTCTTAGTTACTGTGTTTTTCCATGCACTGTAGCAGTGCTTTGTGTCTTCCCACCTCATTCTCCCAACCATTTTGCACTCTTATTCTCCCATGAACTGAACCGTTCCTATTTTAGAAAGGTATGCCACAGTATTCCAGGCAGACTAATGTGTATTTAAAATAATTCCAACAGGTAGCAAGGACTAAAGAGGATGCTCCTGCAAGTGTAAATTAGCATGGCTCTATTTTAAAGAGCAATGCCAGCAAAATGCCAAAATGTGGCACTTCTCAAATAAAACTGTCATATATTACACATCATCAAGGTTTTTACGAACAAAAGCAGAGCAGATGGAATTATTTTTATATGTCCTTCCCATAATTGTAGGCAGTAATGGAGTGTGGATAGCTAGGGAATGGTTTTATAATTTGCTTTTTATTGCATTTTTGCAGGGAAAAGTATGACATTCTTCCATTATAATTGTCCCATTTTCAATTTTATATTTATGGAGTCAAATAATTTATATCAGTGACTCTCTTGACTGATTATTATCAGTGAATGTTTCTCGTCTCCATAACATTAGGAAATTGAGCCTGAGATGACTGTAATATTTAAAGAAAATACACCATTATGCTCCATAGCTGGCGTGTTACTTATTGAGTGTCAAATTGTTCCTAAGGTGAAATCAGCTGATGGGTACAAGTGCATTTCAAAGCATTTTTATTTTTCTTCCCAATAAATGGCCCTAAAATAACTTGAAGGTAATTTATATATCCATTAATTAAGAAAATTGATATAGCTCTTCCAGATTTCAGAAGGCCCAGTTGAGAATTAGGGCATTTGAACATTTTCCCATCTAAAACTACCTGCTTGTGGCTACTATGTCAAAGGGATACCTCATAGTTTTTTTCCAAGATACCCTTATTTTTTGTGTATGTTTTTTAAATGGAAAAGCATTTTACATAGGATCTTCTATTCCACTATTAAGAACAGCCCCGGGAACATTCTACAATGTGCTTTTTTAAAAGAAATGTCAAAATCTCAGACTAGTTATCTGTATTACAGAGTAAGAGGAAGGTGCCATTACTAATAAATAATTCACTGATAGATCAGAAGGCCAGTGCTGAAATCCAGTTGCAGTTATGCAGAAGGGATGGCTGCAGTAGCTGCCTCTTTCCACAGTGCTGACTGTGCTAGTATAAAGAAATGACTGTGTTTCAGGGTCACAAAAGAGCACTCAAGGTAAGGGAACACATGCTCCTCCTTTCCTATTGTCATGTAACCATTTAACAAAACACTACTTTTTCCCACATGCATTAACATTGATCATTTGTTGTGCTATGGAACTGATGAACAATCAGCAAGTCAACTAGTTCTGATGGCAGAAGTTACGAGCTATGAAATTTTGAGGGAATGACCATTAGAGGTTTGTATGTCTGTGATTTTCTTAGTAGGTCCAAGCACTGAACTTTGAAGCTCTGATCCTAAGAACATTTAGCACACAATCCTGTTTTCTGGATCCACTAATGGTGTGGTAATAGAAGGGGGGCACAGAAAATCATGCCATGCCAGGAGACAGTGGTGAACTTAGGTGATTTTAGGTCCTGAATTTCATGGTCTTTCAGGGACCTTCATGTACATTCCCAGCCAGCTGCCCCAGATTATAAAATGTTTCTAAACAACATGAGAAAACAAAATATGCTTTGGCAACCTTTATGATCACCTTTATTATCATCTCGAGGTGGATACATGTACCACTGCCAGTTACAAGGTTTTGGAGGCTAAACCTCCCAAAACGAAACAAAATGAAACATAGACCAGTAGAACACTTCAGATACTCCAATAGAACGTGCACCTAGGGATGTTCAAGAACATCATTTCAGTCCACTCTCATCAGAATGTATTCAGTTTGTACCTTATAGGGCACAACCTGCATATGATGTCTGCACCTTTCTTAGGTTAGAATTGTGATTTATGCTCCCCACCCATTTAACAGGTTAAGTACATTTGAAAATACATAGAGGAAATAATGAAAAACTTTTGGAAAATGTCCACAAAATTTTAGGAATGGAATGGAAAATAGAACTGTCAAAATCTTATTTCCCTTATACAATTCCTTGGCGTGGCCACATTTGGAATTTTGAGTACACTGGTAAATTGCATGAGAAAGGGCATTGTTGAGTGGAAAATGTACAGAGAAGAGCAATTAAGAGGACTGAAACCCTGTGAAGAGTGGCTATGACCATTGGAACTGCTCAATTTAGAAAAAAAGGAAGTTAGGGAAGTCATGATAGAGGTGTATAAAATAATGCATGGTGTGGAGAAAGTAGAGGGGGATACATCCAATGGAGGTGATTGGTGGCAGGTTTAGGACAGATAAAAGGATAAAATGGTGCATTTCTTCACACAGCATATAGTTAAACTGTAGAATTAGCTGCTGTGGGAGGTGGCGATGGTCCCCAGTCAAGATGGCTTTATAAAGGTAATGGACAGATCCCTGAGGGAGGAGGCTATTGGTGGGTACTAGCCTCGCTGGTTATATGGTTCCCCCTTTACCAGAGGTGGCATTCCTGCATACACCAGCTGCGGAGAAGCTTGGGCAGGTGAAGAACTTGCACCCACACTATGCTTGAGGTACAACAGCTTTAGATTTATCTTGTTTGTTTGTTCATTTCAAAATGTATAAATGCAAACAAAATGGACAGTACTGAACCAGAATCTAGAACTAATGAGAATTGTACAAGCATAAGAGCACTAAGCACAGTGGCACTAGATAGGGGAATAATATTTCTGGGGAATTGTACTTGTTAGAGTCAGTGCAGTGTAAGGCCACAAGGTTGGTGGCTGATTTGCAGGGGATGCCATATGAGGCGAGACTGAGGGAACTGGGTCTCTTCAGTGTGGAGAAGAAGAGACTCAGAGGGATCTGTTGGCAACATAAAGGTATGTGAGGGGATGTCACACGGAGATGGGTAGAGACCTGTTCTCCCCTGCAGAGGAAGGCAGGATGCGCTGCAATGGTGCAAACCTCAGGGAACCAGGGTACAATTTAGATGCCAGGGAATACTTCCTGACAGTTAGGACCCCGATGGTATGGAATGGGCTTCCACAGGAGGTGGTTGAGGCCCCATCGGTGAGGGTGTTCAAAGATAGGCTAGAGATGCACATGGTGGGCATGTCATGAGTGGAGCTGGCTGGAGCCGGGGGTCAGACTAGATCCCCCGGGGGACCCTTTCTGACTCACTCTTTTTCTATGTTTCTATGTACTGATCTCTTATGCTTAGTGCAACTTAATTTGCATTAGAATCATATTCTGATTGGATACTGACCAATCAGTAGAGGTAAAACTAGGAATATGTGAGGAAAATGAGGAAGGGTGCAAATCTGATGGGTTTTCTTGATTTACTCCTGCAACGTTCCATCACAACAACCCTGCACTGCTCCCAATTTGATCTGATAGGAGTTGACCATGATTTAGATCAGTTTAGATGATGCAGACTTCTATTTTTTAAAGATGAGATGTCAGCTGCACAATTTTGAGCCATTGAAATTTAAACAATATTTATCACATTACAATGCACACACATTTTATAAATTGTGCAGATTTGTACAAAGTGAAGTCCTGTAATTTGCACGAATTTGAAATTACCTGCCAGAAAAATAAAGGATGCCAAGGTTGAGTGTGTGCATATGCTGTAATAAGAGACTATTTCTTATGTTAGGTGCTACACAAGAATAACTCAAATCTAACTGGCTTGTAAAATTTACTCAAATCACACAAATTGTGGTAGAGATGCACAATCTTCAACTCCAAATCTGCACAACTGCTCAATGCAAGTTCATGAAAGCTGAAAACAAAGATCCATCTTATCCCACACTTGGCCATTGGATCAGAAATGAAAGTTTGTTTCAATAAAATGGAAGTTTTCCAGTGTAGTACATCCCTAGCTAGGGTGAGAGAGAGCGTTCTTACAGGTCACATGCGATAAATGTGCTGTATATTGGAGCCACAGTGTTAATAAGCAGTTATTGACAGAATAGCATCAGCAGTGTGACTTACTCCATTATTAACATTGTATTTATATCCCACCTTTCTTCCTCTTGCAAGAAATCTAAGGCAGCTTACTCCATTTTTCGCTTCACAACAACAAACCTATAAGGTAGATTACTCTTAGAATCCATGACTAACCCAAAATCACCCAGTGAGTTTCATGGCTGAGTAGGGACCAGACTTCCCAGGTCCACAGTCCAATGTTCTCAACAACATACCACAATGCACAGGTTTCACATTTGCCTGTATTCTATCCCATATTTTCCTTTCTTTAATATGAACAATATATTTTAGAAACCAAATATGTGCAGAGAAATACGACAGTAGCACTGGTCTAATGAGCCTTCCAGTTTTTGATTGACACTGTTCACTTTGCATGGCATCAGCAGTTCATTAATAGTGGTATATAGCAAATTTGCTCATGAAGTTTACAGTCTGGAACCAATCTGCAATTTTAATTTCAGAAAAAATGATGTTGTAACTAGAAATGAATTCTATGAGAAACTATACCTAGCCTTTTGGTAGTATGCTATATGACTAGATCTTTTGGCCTCATTGAGATATTCCTCAGAGTTCCTTTAAAATGACTAGCAAGTCTATTGCTTATTTTGATTTTTTTTTCACAAGGCCAGTCTGGAAACAACTTTTCAAAAGATTACTTCACCTGTATTCCAAATTAACACTAACAGAAACCTGTCAGTTTTTGAACACATTTCTAATTTGCGCTTCACATTCAAATGCACTATTTCATCATGTTTTTAATATGAATAAGTTGTGGTACATTAGAATTCCAAATGGTTTCAGTGAATCCACTTAATTGTCCACAGTGGATTTATCCGCTATTACTTTATTATTTCATAGAAATATTGAGTGTGCATGCATATAGGTTTGAGAGTGAAAGAATAATGAAAAAATTCATTGCATATTTGTCAAATAATTCAACAGCATGTAAAAGATCTCCTAGCAGACTTCAGGAGCCTATTAGTTCTACTGTAGGCATAATATGTGACTCCTAGAAAGTGCAAACCATTGGGACCTGGATGACAGATTGTGTGTTTTCCCAGTTCACACCTGCCTCTTGGACTTCTTCCAGTGTTCATCCCTCTAAGAAGTGAGCTGAACCAGGGTGTGCTCACCAAGAACTCAGATTCTGGACCTCTGCAAGTTGGACAGGACTCTGGGAAGCTGAAACCAGGGGATCCAGTGGATCATTTGTCCAAAGCAGAATCCTTGCACATCCCTACTGATGCAGTCTATTGTTTCTCTATGAAAATATCTGATACCAATCAAAACACTGAAATTCAGGGGCAGTATCCAATACAATGCTGCACTAATGAATATTGTATTAAACTAACATAAATCACTGTGACAGAACACCAATAGCAGTAGCTGATAGTTTACAATAGGAATTACTGGATAGTGCCTTACTGACACAGGTGGATTCCCACTCAAGCAATTTTACCTTCCATTCATCTTGCCGGTACTGCAGCCCTCTTTTCATGGCTCAGTTGTCTTCTGAAGGACTCCAATCTGGAGGAATAGATTTGAAAGCCCTGCAGAGTAATCTGCTAATGGTACCCATTCCTTGGCAGAGGGATGCTATTGGATATTACCATTAGTAATCAAGTTAAATCAGAGATAAGAAGCCTGGTGCCCTATAGATGTCTTGGACTGAAGCTCCCATAAGCAAAAGTAGGATAGCCAATAGTTAAGTATTATGGGGTTTGTTCTCTGTAAAGTCTTGATAGGGCCAGGTTATAAGTTACCTGAGCCCAATCATTCAAAAATAGCACTTTCCTACCCTAACCTTACTTTCCGTTTTCACTGTTGTGGGACCAAGATTAGAGGTGTGCGAATTATTCCCTTCCCTGATATGAACATTGGTGAGAATAATACTAGTGTGTTAGTGATAGGATTGTACTCATTCAAGGAAATGTCATTCCTTAGGTAAGTGGGTGAGGGAACCTATATCCATGAAAGTAGATGCTGACTAGCAACTCCAAGTGATCGTATGAGAGTTATAGTAATCAATCAGTCAATATAGTGTCATGAATCAGTGAAAAGTATGAGCTGCAGCTGGATTTGTGGGTGTGAGTGTTTCTTAAATCAGTTAAGAAGCTTAATGTTCAAAAGAATGATCAATTTACTAAATTGGGATATCGTAGCCTTTACAATGATTTCAAGTTGAAAAGCAAGACAACTAAGTCTCAGGGCTAAATTGACTTTTTTGTCTGTATTTTGGATCATGGTCTACCTTTTCTGCTCATGTGAATCATGCCCATGAAAGTGTAACATGTATGAATTGTCTTTTCCAGCATTCCTCAATTTTTCAAATGGTTTGGACTATAATTCCCAGCATTCCTTACTGGGATCCATGGGTGTTGAACTCCAAAGAATTTGCTTGGTTCCAGTTTGCTATGGGAAAGACTAGCATAGATTTTTGATAAATACTACAAGTTATTCGTGGAACTTAATTCTGAGTAAACATTTATAAGTTTGTGTACTTTAAGTTTGTGTGCTTTAGGTTCAAGTGATTTACTTCATCCATCCTTCATGTATTTGATCGCTCCCCACCCCACATCTTTTCCTAGTCTATAGATCTGCTTTAAACCCACCAAAGAATCAGCTACCATACCAAACATATTGTATGCAACAGGAGCTTCTGCTTCCTCCCTTTGTTTCATGGCCTATCTCACGAAAGCATCAGTCTTAGGTGTCTTTTGTTCTGGCAGTGTGAATAATGGATAGTCAGCCTAAAAGAAGAGACAGCAGGACAAAGACCTCTAGTCTAGCTGTCTCAATCTGTAAGATCTTTGAATCTCATTTATCAAGAGAACAGAGGTGCAGTTAAATACTGTTAAAAACTGTCCCAGGCTAAGTCATTCTGAAAAGCACCGTAAATATACTAGGTTAAAAAGAATACAGAACTTAAGGTGAGAAAAAAGAAACCATATTGTATTGGTTAATGGATACTCAGAAGGTATAGGACTGAAGGGGGAGGGAAAAAAGACCAGAGTCCTCCAAAACCTTTATTATTTTATTTATTTATTTACTAACTAATGTATTATAGCTATATTCCCATGTTTCCTGCAGGGAACCAAAGACAGTTTACTTAATCTTCCCCTCTATTTCCTCACCACAACAACTCTGTCAGGTCAGTTAAGCTGAGAGTTTCTAACTGGATGAAAGTCAGCCAGTGAATTCCATGTCCAAGCAGGAACTAGAAACCAGGTCTTCTGAATCCCAGTCCAGCATGTAACTATTGTGCCACAATTTAATTTCCCATGTGCCAAATATATTGTGCTGCTGGTGGAAGCCATGAAAAAAGCTCTGCCAGTGACTGACTCAGTTGTTTGCTCATCCTAGAGAGCTTCAGCACAGTCTCTGAGGTCTCTTGGAGACACCTTCTTTTTAAGACACCATCTGCCTAATGTAGGCTGAACTGTTTAGTTCACTGACATGGCAAAGAACATGGGCAGAAGTGTCCAGGCAAGTAGGAACAGACCAAAGAGAGGCATGAGAAGATTGCATACCAAAGAGTTCTGCGCTCCCTTGTCCTTTCATCTCAGTAGGCCCTGCCAGAGCAATGCCAGATTATCATTTTGCATAATGTCAGGGAAGGTTTTTGGAGGAAAATGTTGAGCCTTCTACCAGGAAGGGCTTCAGAAGAGCAGCATGAGGCCACTCCTGCAAAGGGAGCAGTGAGTCCACCCTTCTACTGCAAGGGAGCTCTTGGAAAGGTAGGCAAAATAGGTGAGGAGTAGAATGACCAGGAGGAATGAGGAAACAGGAAAGGCCCATAGGGAGAAGGCTGAAGACTTGGAGGAGGGAGGAAGTATTAGTCTGAAGTTGGCAGCTAAATCTTTTGGCCAGGGCGGGGTGGGAGGGGCATATTCTGCCAGCCAGAGGCCAACTGCAGTCCTCCTGGGCTCAGCATATGTTTATGCCTTCTCACTACTCCTGATTTAAGCTTGCTTCCTCTAAATCGTAATTATTTGCAGGTTTCACAGCTTTTCTGCATTCCCACACCCAGCATAATGACAGCACACCCATGTGTCGCCTCTCCTAAGGATGAACTACTTGCAGTAAAAGCTTTAAGCTAAAATAGGCTGTCATTTGGGGTATTTTGCCTCTGCTCCTTTTCTCCTTTTGCCCCTTCGCACCACTGGCATATGGCTCAAATCTGTTCCCCATCTGGCATAACATGTTGGTTGACAAATACATTTTAGTTCAGGAATTCCTTCATAAGGGATCATTTAGGGCCAGAATCATGTAACAGGAAGACTCATGAATTGCTAAGACGTTTTTCTTTCTTTACAAAGTCCAGATTGAGCAGGTGGCATGCAGGATTTATGAGGAAAGGAAGTTTTGAGTGAAATAATGCATATTAAGGCATTTAGAGGCAACAGCTGGATCCAAATGCATGGAATTAAATTATGCGCTGTCCTAAGACCAAAGTATTTCCCACTGGATTTGCCTGGGGACCTGTGATATCTCAAATGCCTTGTTTGTAAGCAAATTTGTAGGGTTGTGCTTGGAGGGTAAATAGGGACTGTGTGATATACTGAGATGGCTTGGTTTCTGTGGGCAGATAAAAGTTCCATGTAATAAACAATGTCTTCCTTTTTCTTCACTTCAGACCTTGATCAGCAAGGACTGAAAAGTTCTAGTCCGATTCTCCATGCAATTGGTATCCCTTACAAGGGAGGCTCTGTGGTTGAGTTGAGATTTCTATTGATATGTAAGCAAAGGGAAGCATAGCTTTCTTGATATCTTGTCAATTCACCATAGCAAAATCAGATCTGAAGTGGGCAGGGCATGCCTGCTCAGAGATGCCGGGGTGGAGCTAGTATGCATCACCCATTGCTTTCATACATTAAGGTGAATGAGGACTACAGAGAAGGTCTCAGCTGTATGTACATGACAAATTCAAATTGCTTTTATAATAACTTTGTTTCTTCCTGGGAAATATAGCTCTGTGAGGAGTTTAGGTGAATCTGGGGAAAACAGAAAATCCCAGAACCTTCACCAAACTACGATTTCCAGAAATTCTGTGGGAAGCTGTAACAGTTATATTAAACTAATTGATACCAGGTTATACTGCAAATCTTCCCTCAATGGAATACTGTAGAAAGGTTAATTTCTGTTTGACAGCTTTGACTGATATAAAAAATAAAGTTAAAAGAAGTTGCTCACCAGCTGAAATAATGTTGTTAATAGGATGAATAGTCTACCTTTCATGATAGACAACTGAATTTTATATTCCTGAATGTACATTATAATGGAAAAAATGCATTTTCGCTTGGCAAAGATGGCGGCCTCCCAACATATAGTGTTCCTCAGAACTCAGAAGGAACGATGTTAAGGAAGTTATTTGATATGTATACTGCTTTATACTGGTAACATTAACTGGACAGTTTGGAAGATGGACTGTGGGTATAGATGAGAGATGAACTCATAGATCCATTAGACCTACAATCCACTTGGCCTCTGCCTTTGCCTCTGCTTCTGTGCATCAATTGGATATGGGCCCACAGTCTTACCTCCAAGTATTTTAGGGAATGGAAGGCTTCTGTCATTCTTTTTGTCCTGAATCCTCCATTCAATAAGCTAGGATTGCTCTTGCAGGCTGCAATCTGTACCCTTACCTGGAAATAAACCTCAAAAACTCAACAGGAGTTACATCTTAGTAGACATGTATAGGAATACAATGTTAGTGATGAATACATTCATATTATGTTATTATTAAAGGATGCTTGGAATACTTTTTCTGAATCATGGGCAATCAGGTACCAGGTGAGCATGCTGAGCCAGCTATTGCAACATTGCAAGAAAATTTGGGACAGCAAAGATTCTAGAGTGGCAGCAAAGGTGCTTCGGCAGGGAAAAGTTGGTTAACCATGCAGGTGGGCAGTCCTCACTTATAGTTGCAGTTTTGGTTGAACATATGGGAGTAGGAAGCTGCTAAGGAATGGAGGGTACAATCCATTTAGGATGCAATTATATGGTATTGATGCCCATTAGATAGATCTAAGAATCCTCTATCTATCTTCTGTCCTGTGAGCTATTGCTGGTCAAGTGAGAGAAAAGATCAGCCATGGTTTTGGTTTTCTTGTTTGTTTGAGCCATTTCTGCCCTTTTCTACTTCTAGATGACCTGATCTAGGTCTTCCTGCAAACCAGGACTTCACCTGAAAGGTCTTTTGATATGTTCTTTTCTCTCTCAGCCCCATCCACCAAATTGTTTCTCTGTCCCCTGGTCTTTCCATTCTCTCCCTAAAGATGGAGCTCAGGCTGTGAGAGAAGAGATGACATAGAGTTCCTCCAGTGCCAGAACTTTTATCTTCACCCTCAGAGGATCTGTCAAATTTTATGACAATTCATCAGTTTTTAGAAGACATGGAAACTGAAAATTATAACGTAGAGTCTGAAGCATCTTGTACAGTCCTCATAATGTATAATCTGATAGGGTCTTGGGTCTTTATGGGGCCATAAACAGATATACAACATAGAAAAGCTACTGCTAAATGTCCAGGGTTGCAAAACTCTGCTTTTGCTCCCATTTCAAAACATATTAACATTATCATAGCAAAATCTATCCCTGAGCACTTTAAAAAAAATCCTCACGTTCAGGGGGAAAATACATATATGAAAGTGCAATTCTCTGCTGGAAGTATTCAGTCTGAATTTTGTGCCAGGGTTGAACTGATATGACGAAGAAAAGAGGATGAAAAATCAGACATGGTGCTGCATAATTATGGTAAGGATTTTATTGGTGTTGTTTAGCTTTCATGTCAGGTTTTCCTTAAAACTAGGTTTTCTGAATTGAAGAAAAGATCCCAAATGGCATTTGCATTCAGGCTGGGTGGGAAATGACCCAGTTCAAGTAGCAGAAGTTTGGTTATAAAAACCACCTGGAAGATAGCCTAACTGGAACAATGCTAATTCTTGAAACAGTTGGAGGGCGGCCATCTTTGTTTTCCCTTAGGAATGATGCTGCATTGTGATATCACATTATTCTTTTTGGCTCATTCTCCAAGGAGACAGTCAGTAGAGTGGTTCTAAATCCATTTTTAACAGTTAAAAAAAATCTAAGCCTCTGTAGCTTCAAATCTGTCATGGTAAGTTAGGCCCTTTGGGGAAAAAAATATACAAAATTTAAGAAGTCTTCAGGAGTCACTTTCCCCCTATCCACCAAATGCCAAGAAATTCAGAAAGAAGACAAAACTATTATTTGGTTTTACAAACAGAAGAAGGAGACAGGAGCTTTCACTCATCCACTTTCCACCCGATAAAGCATTTCACTCCAATTGTGTTTATGATAAACCATTGTTTGCTGGTTCAATTGAACCAGTGAACAATGGATTGCACTTACGCTGCCAAGCACAGTAATTTCTGAATGTCATTTACAAGTCAAATATAAAGCAAATTTTCTAGTTCAGATTAGAGAGGGGATGATTGTAGCGTACCAGATGGGAGAAAGAAACTTTCTAGTGCTGAAAACTATTTCAGGATATGTCTGCTGCAAACCCAAACTGAAATCCAAACTCTCTCAAGGTCTTGCTGAAATTAATATTGCCTTTGTATTTCTTGAGGAATTGTGAAAACTGAGAAGAAACATTGCTGAAAGTATAGCATCTCTCTGCAGTATAATTCAGAATAATTGTGTTCAAATGGTAGAGAAAACATTCCTTTTCAAAAGAAGAACTGCACCGCTTTATAAAAAGAACGAGGCACAAATAGTGTTAAATTTATTCAGAAATTGCTATGTTATTTTTTCTCTAAATTAGAATGATTCAATTGTATTGCTAAATGTTCATAAGTTTGAATTCCACATGCTTTGATGACGATACAAGTATTTTTTTACCCATTATACAAATGGATTTCAGAGCAATAAGAATGTTTTCACACCAGTGAACTTGATGTTATAACTAGAATGGCCATTATGTTCCTTCTCTCTCAATAGATTTTTTTTAATTGAGGGTTAGTCTATTTTAACATGTCTTTTGTAACATTAGAAAGAATAATGAGCAGGTCAAAGAAGAGAAACTGGAGCTTGATTCTTTTCATTACATCAGTTATTGTAATACACTGGAGGGGAAGTATGCTTAGAGAATAATTTTATCCTGGGGGAGTGGGAGGTGGGAATTCAGAGGCAAAACAATCTCAGCATTTCTGTCACCTCAACATGGCCAGCACATGCTTTTTTGTCTTCATTCTCACTGACTTGGATATGATAAAAATAACTATACTAACCCAAGGGTAAGCAAACTTGGGGGACAGAGCAGACTTTGCATCTTGTGGATACATGTTCTACCTAGCATGCCCTCAGTTTACCCTAGTTCCCAACTATCACTGGCTGAATATCTTGGCTAGAAAATCTGTGTTCACACCAAGAACTGCCTTCAGCAATAAAGGAGTTATCCTGTCAATAGGCCTGCCATTCTGCCAGTGGAACAGGACTTACACCATTTCCTATGGTTCCTATGTCAGCGTTTGATCCCTCTGGTGGCAGTGCTAGAACAGCCCTTCCTCGAATCTCTAGCTACACCAGGGCTGTGAGCAATGAAGGGGCCCATGGATGGGCTCCTTGGCTTACTGGTGACAGCCACCTTAACTGCAAAACTATTTCCTCGTCCCAGGGAGTGCCGATCTGAGGAGGCACAGCTATAGACAGCCACCCTCCAGTGAGTACGTGCCTTGAAGTTCAGAAAGAAACAGCATCCCTAGGATAAAATGACTTCCCATAAGCAAACCAGGACCCATGAAAGATTAATGACTCCTTGGAGCACTTGGGCTTCAGTGGAGTCTGGAAAAAGGATCAAATTGATGGAACAATCCAGTTTCTTGATCTTTTGTCTATGATCCTTATGCCAGGAGCCCACAGTGTGTTCTGCTGTATTTGACTTTGCCTAATGCCTCTGCATGTACTTTTGAACAGGAGCATTTGAAAAAAATCTTCCATAGACTTCTATAAATTTAACACATGGATTGTGTAGTGGTCAAATCTGGTCGAAAGCTCAGCTATGTATCTAGCATTTAGGAAGACATGAGCTTATGGAAAATAAAACGTTCCAATTCCTTTCATATTTAAGGGACAAGTATTGGTAGGTGGTCAGTAGGTGGTTCAACTCTCTGGGTAAGTGAACTTTGCCCTGCTCTGAATGGAGTTGCACTCCCGCAAGGGACAGGCTGTGTAGTCTGGGGCTGCTCCTCGACCAGAGTTGTCCTTGGAGTTCCGGGTGACTGCTGTGGGGAGGAGCACTTTAATTCAGCTTCAGCTGACCCACCAACTACACCCTTTCTTGGATGACCAGAGCCTAGCGATGGTGACCCACACCTGGTAATCTCCCAATTGGACAATTGTAATGAGCTCTCCTTGCAGCTGCCCTTGAAGACAGTCTGGCTACTTCAGTTGGTTCAGAAGAGAGCAGCCAGGATGCTAACAGATGGCAGATATACACATATAATGCTGGTCCTTTACCATCTGCGCTGGCTTCCAATTGAAGTCCGGGCCCAATTTAAGGTGCTGGTGATGACTTATAAATCCCTAAATGGTCTAGGACCTGAATATTTAATATATTATGGAGCAAAGCTCAGGGAGCCAAGGTTCCATTTAGATGCCAGGAAGCACTTCCTGACAGTTAGGACCCCGAGGGTGTGGAATGGGCTTCCATAAGAGGTTGTTGTGGCCCCATCAGTGAGGGTGTTCAAAGATAGGCTGGAAGTGCACATGGTGGGCATGTCGTGAGCAGAGCCAGCTAGAGCCGGGGGTCAGACTAGATGGCCCAGGAGACCCCTTCTGACTTGCTATGTTTCTATGTGCCTCCTTCCATATATACCTGCCCACCCTCTAAAATCTGGGTCAGAGGTCCTTCTTCAGGAGCCCTCTTAGAAGGAGATCAGAAGAGTGGCTACCCAGAGAAGGACCTTCTCTGTAGTAGAATCCCAGTTATAAAACATATTCCCCAGAGGGGTTCACCTGGCCCCAACACTTTTTTTGGTGCCAGGCCAAAACTTTATTGTCCCAATGTATTAAGTGTAAAAGTGTTTTAAGATGGGGGTTTATTTGAATTTTTTCCTCTGATGCTGTACTTTTATTAGATTATACTACCATCATGGGGACTTTTTAGTGAAGGATGGTATATAAAAAACTTTAAATAAATAAACAAATGAATAAACAAAGTTACTGGACAATCAAATGTCCAGCCTAGGAATCTAGGAAATGACAGAGAACAGAGACTTTGCCCAGAGTCCATTCAAATGCAAGGAACTGTAGTTACATACCATATGCAAGTTACGAATAAGGAGGGTAGAAGAAATCAGAAAGAGCTAGAACTAGGGATGCACGGCATCCATTTTGTAAAATTCATTCCATTGGTGTTTTGCAGCTATCTTTTGTTCCATTATGTGCTTGTTGACTGATCAGATTTTGTGCAACTATTTGTATACATTTGAGCAAATGTGCATTACTCTTCCTGGTAAGAAAAAAAGTTTTTTTTTTTAAATGCATGCCTCAGTACTCAAGGTATAGCTGAGGACTGCTCATATTCCACCATCTTAGAGTCAGGTTGTGTGTAAAGTTAGCATTAATAGCTACACTATTTTTGCTGTTAATGCAATAAGGTATGGGTTTGCTTTCACCGAGCCCTTTCCATGTCCCCACTTCATTTCTGGGTATGATCTCAATGGCCAATTAAGCAATTGTTTGCACCTCAGTTTCTGAACCCTGGGCATAGAGCCTGCCACTTCCTGTCTTCTCTCTCTCTTTGCCTCTCTCTTTTCTCTGTCTTGAAATGTTGTATTAGGCAATGGAGATGATGGTGATCATGATTAATTTATTTATACTGCATCATGGCTTCTCCAATTTACTAAGGTGGCTTTTTTGCACATTTGTTATGGCCACTTTTAAATAACAAATACATATATAGCTGTTCTGCATCATAAAAATAAATTGCTACTTCATGTAATTAGCATGCTGTAAATTTGGTTTGTAACCAATAATGGGCAGTTCAGGGACTTTCATCTCCATCAAAGCTAACTTTGCATAAACCCTGTACTTTCCTTCCCACTGGATCCAGTAATTATTAATTCCTGTGAAAGACTAGGTACATTCTCCAGAAGCTAGTAGTTTGTGAATGATTGCACAAATACTGACACTTTTGATCTTATATCCATTGAAGTCTGGAGTTATTCAGTTCAAATTGAGCTATATTACATCCTTGTGCTAAATGTATTATATAATTCAGAAAGCTCTGTAATTTAGCACTCGTGTCAGTGAACACCTTGTATTCATAATGACCATCTATTTAGAGACATCATTTACAATAATGATTTGAAAAGAACCAAGAACATTGAACTGAACCCGTCTGTTTAATTAATATTCATGTAAACTATCAGTAAACGGAAGTCCAAGCATCTGATCCAAGTAAAGCTTTCATTAAATGCAATTAATTTAACATCACCCTATATAAATACTACATTACACATCTCATTTGTTTTCTAACTTGCTGCTGTACAATAGAGAACTGTATAATTGCCAGTGCATGGCAGCTCTGTTCATGTATTCTCCCCTTGTGCATTTATTTATTTGTAAGCTTTGTATATCACTCAATGGCCAAATTCATCCAAGTGGTTTACAGTCAGAAAACCAAAGCAGCAAATAGAATATTCAAACCACCTCTCCCCCGCTCTAATGATAAATGCATCAAAACTATACAACCTGGAATCAATAAAAAGAATAGGGATGGATAAACAAGCCATTTTCTTCACACACAGTGTTGAAGGTCTCCTCATTCCACATGGCCTCTTATTCTCCCTCCCCAAGGGTAAAATGCATTTTAAAGGGGATACCATAATGTCCCCTGCTCCCCTTAGAGTAGGAGTGAACTATTAAGGTTGCTAGACAGCATCTAAACATCCATAGGATTCTTTGGAGTCTGACCCCAGCTTCAGAAACTCATTCCAGTTTTGGAACTGGAGCTCAGAGTATCTTTCTCTGTACCCCCATAGCTGCTGTGGAAGATGGCTGCTTCTTTGAGGCTGTAACATGGGCCATACAAGTGGGGTTTTGTGGTTATTCTGAGCAATTGGGAAGGGAAGAGACCGGCCCCAACATGGTATGAAAGAATCCTGGCAACTCATTAGCCTTCTTCCCTCGAGCTCAGGGAAGTGACACCTAGAGAGCTGACATGAACTGTCTCCGTGTTGATTTAGATAAGGAAGTGTAAGGAATCCATTTTGTGTGATAAATCCACTGGATTCCCTGATTTTGCAAGTGAAACTCTGGCCTTGTTTGAGAGAAATATTTATTCCAGAAGTATTTGCACTATGAGAATCTCAAAAAGCTCCTGCTCCAACTTGCACAATAAGCTACCTTGCAGATATCTATCCTAGTAATAGTTGGTGTCCACTTCTCTCTCAAGTTACAGCTTTAGTTATAAATAACATGAAATCTTAAGATGGATTCTGTTATTAAGTGTGGATCAGTTTGATTTGAGCAGAATCTTTAGTGCTGGCATCCTGTGTCTTTTCATTAATATCTGAGCCTCTCGTTGTTGAAGCAACCAGGAGTAAACAAGATGGAACCAATGGTCAGGGAAGAAACTCATTTGGTTCAGATAAGAAGTTCAAAGGAGTCATCACTGCTTATGTATTTGTATGTTCAGATTATGATACAAATGAGTAGACATGACACGAATATGTAAATAAAATCATAAATATGTTGGGTAATAAATAGAACTGAAAAATACTTCCAAGCTAGAATAATAAAACATGTGTTCTGTCACAGAAAGTACAGATGGGATTTAAGGTATCCTGGTTAGAAAGCTTGAGGAATACAAAGTGTGCTACTCCCAAATCATTGCTGGGAATTCTAAGTGTGTGTGTAAGTGTGTGTGTGGGGAGGGGGTGTTAATTGTTCAGTAAGCTGAACTTGAGTTCAGGACTGTGTGGTGAGCTGGGTGCCATTGAAGGATTATCTATCTTCTGTCTCGGGTTACAAGCATAATTTTGCCATTTGGAAGCAATATCACATAAAAGCATGGGCCTAAACCTATTAATGCAGATAAATATTTTATGGTCCAAGCTGAAAACACACTCAAGACTAGAGCATGTCTTTCCACAGATGGGAAAGTTTAGATTAATTCCTCCCTCCCTCCCTTTTTATAAAGGCTTTTTTGGGTGCGGGGGTGGGATCAATAGGGTCAACTAAACTGGCAACTATTTTGTATCTTCTGAAATGCAGCGGAATGAGGGGGTAGTTAGTATTCAGCTTCATGGAGGAGGTGGAGCTAGTGCTTTCTCAAACCTGGGATGTGCAATGCTGGAAAATTCTTTCCCTTTGAGCTCAATAGACTTTGACACATTTCTGACCCGAAGGTGCAAAATTAGCTGAGTTGGAGTTTTGTTTTTGGCTGTGATAAATTTGCTTGAACTATTTGCACAAATGTGGGGTTGAGAATAAGTAATTCTACCAGAATTTGTGTTCATTGTACAAATTAAGGTGAACTTATGTGATCTGAGTGTTGCTGTTGTGACATTTATCACGAGAAGTCTGCAAGCCTTTTTCTTTCAGTGTATATGTACACTTTCCAGTTTGGACACAGTTGATTTCAGTTGTGTGCAAACTCCATGCCCCTACTTTGCAATTCACGCAAATTTCCTGTTTATACAACATGCACAAATTAATGCAAGCTCCAGAGGTGGGGCCCAAATTTTGTACAAATTGCCTCATTAAAAATATGCAAAGCACAACAGGTTTTAAAACTGGAAGTGCTTGTGCTGACTATATCAGATTGAGTCATCAGTGGAATGATATCTGTAAACTGTAAAAAAAGCTGTTGGATTTTGCCCTTCTCTTTGAGTCCTCACATTTCCCTAGACAATGTCTTTTCATTTCTTCAACCACTTCTCCCCCCATGAAAGAATCTTCTGTTTTTTACCACTCATTCTTAGGAAGTTTTGTAGTTCATGTTGAATGCATTTTAGTGGGTCTCTATTTCCCACCTCTTCATAACTTTTCAGCATCCCAGGCTGTCCATTCTTCCTGATCTGGCAGACTTCCTTTGGAAGGAATTATTTTATCCTGTCTTTCCCTGAGGTTTAATTGAACTCCAGGAGTAAAACTTCAGGAATGACACATCAGTATCCTGCCCCTGTGTGTGATTATACAAAGCCAGACGAGATGGTCATGTATACTCTTCAGTGGTACATAAGAACAAGAACACTGAAGCCAACCCATGAGGATTTCTTTGATTCTTTTACCTTTGAATCTCTTTTTGGAAGTCATTTCTTTTTAATAAAGGTGAATGAGAATAGTTGAGGATGATGTGGAAGGTTTTTCTTAATTTTTTTTTCTTGGCATTGTGCCATTCATGTCGAAGTCTGCTCTATAACTTCCAGAGTATTTTGCAGTTCTAGAAAATGCATACAAATTCTGATATGTGAACATTTCCCTGCATAAAATACAAAGTTTTCTAAGCACTTTCACATGAAATCTTCTTTTTGTAACCCTTAGTTTCTTTTGAGCCCAAACAATATCAAATTTTGAAAGATAGCTCCATTTTGATGTGCATATCAACCTGGAAAGAACAAATGAAGTCAATTTATTTAAAATGCAAATAGAATTAAATACTTCATAATTATGGTACACTTATGTTAAAATGCAATTCCCAGTGAGCCAGAGGTTTTAAATACCTTTATAATAGATACTGAGATTCACAAAAAATACTTTCCCCTTAGAGTCAGTCTTTGCATTGAAAACTTAGCATTTTCTGAAAAGCAGCCCAGTTCTGTTTGCCCATAATTCTGAAGGGTGTTTCTATGCTCAGGGGAAGCAGGAAAAGTTTGAAATCTTACTCAAAAGGAAAAGAAAATCTATTAACAGGAAGTGTTTGCTTTCTTCTGTTGTTTTCTCACATTACACAGTGGAACTTTCTTTAGGTGTCCCGTCTTATCCCAATAGATAGAAAGATGGAGTGCCTTCAGTGTATTTAGCACTTACAATGTGACATAGAAAACCTCTTGCCCTGTAGTGATTACCATTTAAATACTGTCAGAAGGGGAGATAAAAATAAAATAAAAAGAAGAAACAAGGAAAAATATGAACAAATGTAGTTACACATGCCCAGCTGTTCCAAATGGGATTTATAGAAAGACTTGAAGAAAGCTTGTGCCCTCCAGTTGTGCTTATTTCAATCCAAATGAGCAAGCCTAATGTCAAGGAATGCTGTGAAATGTAGTCCAGAACATCTAGAAGGCACTTTAGGGAAGTCTTCCATACATGTAGCACCATGTAGATATTCTAGCATCTGCAGTGGTACAAGGCAGGGAGAATTTTACCACAGGAATGGATGAAACTGACAATCTTCATTTGTCTCATTTTTCTAATTTTAATTTTAATTGTATTCCAAAGCTACCCAAGACTTTTGCAGGCCCCATCCTGCTTCCGTATCTTCTGCAATTCAGTCATTTCAGTCAAACATTTGTACTCAGCTCTTCAGTTGGAAAGGCGTCCAGAATGGCTTACATAAATCTGTAGAAAAAAGTTACAAACAAGCCAGTCCCTGTACTCAGGTTTACACACTGAGGGATATGACCCCTAGGTAGAAGATGGTTGGGAAGCAGAAAACATGCCAACTCTGACACTGGTTCTTAAATGGGTAAAGCTGTTTCATACCCCATCCGGATGGAAAGAGTTCCTAGAGAGACAGAGTGGAGTAGGTCTCAGTCAATCCACTCAAATGGGCCTGAATGTCTTCTCTTCATCTCTTCCTCTGCTGTAACCTGGAAGAATAACTGATGTTAGGTGACAGTAGGAGAGAAGCAAATGGATCTGGCCTTTGAGCAAAGCAATGGAGTGGGCCCTATGGGCTCATCTCAGGAAATGGAATAGCTGCTGTTAGTGGACATGAAGGAACCAAATGGAACTGTTTTCTCACCAGGTCAGTTAGTGGAGGCCCTGGTGCCTCATGACTTCCTCTGCTGCAGCTGGGTGGGAAAATGCCTCTAAATGTCACTTGATATAGTTGATATACTCATTTGGCAATCAAAGTTCTCATTATGCCCATGGGATGCTTGTCTCAGATGATATTACACTGTAAGCTAATATAGATGTGAAAGCTACATGATTCTCTATCTGGGCTCTTGAAACCTAAGCAATATTGTTTTCTAAAGACCCTGGATTAATCTACATTTATAGCTGATTAACAATGCCAGAAAAGGAAGAAAGGGATGTCATATTATTTTCCCATAGGCTAGGTTTAGTGAAAAAATGGATTTCAGACAAGACCTACGCTAAAGAGCTGAGTAAGGGTACAGTGTGATTTTTTAAAATTTATATCCTGCCTTTTTCCTACAAAGGGCTCAAGGCAGCTTACATCATTCTCCTCTTCCATCTTATCCCCACAACAACAACCCTGCGAGGTAGGTTGGGCTGAGAGTCTGTGACTGGCCCAAAGTCACCCAGTTGGCACCATGGCTGAGCGAGGACTAGAACCCAGATCATCTGAGTCCCAGTCCCATGCTCTTAATCCCTACACCACACTGGCTCTCCATTGCCATTATGCCATTGTTTATTGTTGAACCATGGAATTTTTTTGTCTGAAACCCTCTGAGATAACAAACCATGTTGAGCTATCCACACTCTAACAACAAACTATTGGTACTCTTCATGGGTTATTCACAGTTGATAAACCAGTGCTTGTTGGCATGGCTTGCTTCAGACAATATGATCATATACAGTTGGAAAGATACCCACACACAACCCATTCCTAACCCTTGAGTATGAGTTACCATGTTGTCTGAATCCAGTCAATGACTGGCCTAAGCACAAAAATAGAGTTCCACATCTGTTTTGAATCTAGTTTCAAAAAAGCTCCTGGATAAATAAGTTTTGG
>NW_025335349.1:18205097-18223832 GCF_004798865.1 Varanus komodoensis
GAGAGAGAGAGAGAGAGAGAGAGAGAGAGAGAGAGAGAGAGAGAGAGTTGTGCATGTGTGTCTGTTTGGAGCAGGGCACAATGTTAGTTGAATATTTATAGCTGCACTTGATAGTACTTTTCAAAGGTTCTTGCTTTATTTTTTAGATTTTCTCTTTAGAAGTTTTCCAGTAAATGTCCTTTATTATTTCTACCTACCTTGTGCCTGAATCCAGATACCCTGCTTTTTACTGATAGCACTTAGTGTTTTTACAGAGGACTTAAAAATTATTAAACTGATATTCCATTAGTTAGGCACCAAGTGAACAAAAGAAGAATGCTCACTTTGGCATGAAACTTTCAGTAATATCCATCCCACAATGATGGAACAGTTGTTATATAATTATCTAATTACTGCAGCTTTGCTGTTTTTCCTTAATATCACTTTATCATGAAGACACTTTAATTATAAGTTATACTGAGCACTATTCTAATAGATATACCCTGTATGAGGTGGTTTTGGGTGCTTGCTTATCTCCCTTGTATAGCTTATTACTAAAATGGGAGTTCAGAAGTTCTAAATAAGAGGCAACACAATTTGGAATTGCAATGTAAGAAATATGGGGTTCATTCTGATACTTATTTAATAGATTTATATACCACTGAACAGATACATGAAATGCATAATAATAAACAAAGAAATACAATTAAAATAATATTACTAAAACATTAATATAAAACATTAATTAATGCAATGAAATTAAATTTTAAAATATCATAATTACAGGCAACGAAACTAGTCTGTGTGCTGCAGTCCCAGGACTAGAAACAATGTGGTATAATGTGCCAAGTGTTGTACTTGAGCACTGAACTTCAAATCAAGTTCCCAAACATGAGCATCACTGGATAACTATAGATAAGATATTATTCCTCAGCCTCGCCTATCTCACAGTTTTTTTGTGAGACTATCTGGGTTACCATTAAAGGAAAGGTAAAGCTCAGTAATAAAACCATTTTTCCCCTTTTGGATGCAGAAGGTTTTGAAACTCATGAGTCCTAAGTATCTCCAGATATTGCTGATGAGGTTTCCAGTCTGAAACCCTGCACCATTGCTGCCTTTAGTGATGACAACACAAATAGTCCTACTCAAAATAAGTCAGTTTCCTGTGTTCCTCAGCAAAAAGGGAGACCAAGGAATAGTGGAAGGAAACTATCCCTAATGTCAATGGTTGAAATGAAGACCACTGATTACTTTCAGCCCATCCTTCTAGAAGTTCAACTTTGGAAAAGGACATGTTCCCTGCATGTTCTGTGACATATAACCACTGATAAATTATTTTATTTGCAAAGTTTTATTTTACTAGCATTTGGGGCTAATTACAAGAAGAGCTATGTGCCCTTGAATACAGATGGGATGGTCAAGTGAGAACTTCTGCAGCTTGGAGAGCTGGTGAAGCATAGCAACTAAAATGGTGAATTGTGAGCTAAACCTCCCTGGTCTGAGGCAAGCCACTATTTTCTTTCAGCATTGACCCTAACCTGCATTTTGGTGATAATAATACTGACAAGCTTCGCAGAATTATTGTTAGAAGCTCTTAAGCACACCTAAAGAGATCTACGATGGAACAGAAGGACATTCGTCGCTTTCTAAGGATCTTGTTCACTGCAGAGAACACTTTAAAAAAAGTAAAAAGGAACTTAATGATCTTGAAGAAAATTGTACCTGTTGTTTAGGGGAGGAGCTCCATTCCTCTAATATAAAAACACCCCAGTCATGGAGAAGTATCTTCCAACCTAGTTCCTTATCGGGATAACATTGTGCTCCCGTTTCTATGAAGGTCACAATTGGTGGTAAGATGTGGCTGAATGATCCAGGACAAAGGATCACAAACTGCAGCAGTTCTGTGCTGCTAATGTCAGAAGCAGCAGTGTTTAGGCTGGAATTTGTAGTAGATGGGCTTGAGAAAATGAAGCAGGTAGCTTCATTCTATCGTTAATCTCTAGATAGTTAGTATTGGGTTAGAAATGATAGTTTTCTGTTACTCAGTATTTGTCTATCTTACTATCTGGTGTATCCTGTAAGCTTTCCATGGCAGCCTTTCTAAACCGAACCTTACCCTATGTGTTGTGAGTGTAAATAACATAAGAAACTTAATGCACCTTTTTCGTCAGAAAGGTTAGATTAAACTTTGATTGCTTTATTGGGTGAGCTGATGTGAGTGTGTCTCTAATGCTGGTTTGCACTGATGAAGGCTGATACGGACTTAAAGACCTGATGGAGTGTCTCTCCTAGCATTGACCTATCCCTATAGTACATTCATTATGTAAGAGCCAAGCACTTCTTCCAAAAGAGGCTTGGGAGATGGCAGCAAAGGAGTGGAGCTTCTCAGTGGTGGCCCCTCATTTATGCAATGAACTCCCCGTCAGTACATGATTGGCACCAGAATTGTTATCTTTCAGTACTAGGAAAATACTTTGCACTACTCAAGCGCATTTGGCAGAATATATAATACATTTTTAATTAGATCATGGGATATTGTTTGAAATGTGTGTGTGAGTGTGTGTGTGTGTCTGCTGTATATATGTTTGCACCTGAACTGTTTTATATTATGCATGCAAGTATTTAATTTTGATTATTGGGTGTATGAAAGTGTAACATGAAATAAAATGTTTATGCTCAACCTAAGACCAAACATCTTAGATGAACTATGTTTTGTATGTCCCTCTAGACAACATTTGATTAGTTTTTAAATTAATTTTATTGTGCATTTTCAAAATCAAAAGAAGAATAGAAACAGAAAAAAACATATATAAATAATTGAATAAAGTGGTGAACAACTTTTATTGTTGTTGCTGCATTCGTAGCCCATTTCATGACTTTGATGCGTGAACTGCATGCACCATTAATCCCTGTTTTGTAAGATCAGATATTTTCATAGTAGTGTATTTAAATCTTTATGTATTAGTGCCATATATGAACTATTCATTTTAGCTGCTGAGTAGGTAGCCCAAGAAGGGTGCACTTGAGTTGCAATTGTCTGGGTAATCTTCCCCTGCATTGTATGTATTCCTGTAAGCTAACCTGGGATAAAATAATTCTAAGGGATGAAAGGGTTTGATTTGTTTTGTTTGGTGAGCCTGATAGAAAAAGAACTCTAGTGATAACATAAAATGTTTGATTAAAAAAGTTTAAATCCAAATGATTTCAAAGGTGATATCACATTCAAACAGATATATATATTTAATGCAACATTAAAATATGTTTAATGTTTAAATATTAAAAACTGAAAGAGCTGACTTGCAGTCCTTTATATGTTCCCAGGGTAACACCATCTGGCTTGTTCTCTATTGTCCTTCCAGCATCAGATTAAATGTTTAAGCCCCTTCATGTTTACTCACAGAAGTAAATACCCGGTGGAACTTAGTCCCAGATAAAACTGCATAGGGTAGCAACTAAGACCTGCCTTTTCCGGTGCACTTTCAGAAATTGAATTTAATAATGCACTTATCTCCATCTGCTGTTGTTTTTTTTATATTTTATTGTGAGCTTCACCTAAATAAAACAGAACAAAATCTAAAGGATATAATAGCATAAATTTAAATTAATATAAATTTAAAGTATATTAATATAAATTTAAATGTACCAGTAAGCTTCAGCAAAGGCTGATCCATATATGTGTCCATTTGAGAATAGTGTCTGTATGTCACCTAGTTAAATATTAGGTCTGCAATCCATTGTGTTATAGAAGGTGAGATTTTATCTTTCCAATGTGGTAGTGCCAGTCTTTTAGCTGTCAAAAGGACACTGAAAATGCAATTGCATTGACTATACCTTTAATTCCAAGAACCAGATCGATACTGTTAAAGAATCTGCACATCATAACATATTAAAGAGTACTCTGGTGTGCAGTTTATCTGCATTAACTTCTCCTCAAAAGAAAGTGACTACTGGACATTGCCAAAACATATGATGAGAGAGAGTTTTAACAGTATCATACATCCAGCAGTTAACAGACCTAGACAACCCCTTTTTAAAGACATTGCAGAATCCAATAGACATGAAACACAAGTCTTGGTTGAATGAGTCATACCTGAGATTCATTGAACTTCAGTTATAGGCACTAAACAGAGAATTCAATGCTTAGACTATTCCCTTTCTGCCGGAATAATTAACTGTGGCCCTGAGCAGAAGAACCCGTGCAGCCATTAAAGCTGCAAGGTGAAACTTAGTTTCTGTGAAATGTCACAACTGAACTTACTGCCTTTCAGCTATACCAATCTGAATATTTGATACACATATCAGAAAGTAACAGAAACCATCATTATATGTTTTTTGGTGCCAGGTCAAGACCTTTTTATTTAATCAATATTTTAATATGTATTAATAGTAACTGGATTTTATTGTTTGTATTTTATTAATTACAGCCAGTGTAGAATAGTCAATTTATCGCTCAGATTTGTCACAAGCTGGACTCCACAAGTGATTCAGATCATTTAGGGGAGGTGCCAATGACTCTGTCTGGTCAGATATTAATGGATGAATTTCAGTTATTGTGGCCTGATGATGTGGACAAGGTGCTTGGACAAGTACATCCCACCACCTGTTTACTTGACCCTTGCCTGTCGTGGCTACTGACCAAAGCCAAACACGGGATTGATGCCTGGATCCTGGAGGTCATTAATGCCTCTCTGAGGGATGGTTGGGTGCCTGCTCCTTTAAAGGAGGTGGTAATCAGGCCTGTCCTAAAGAAGGTGTCCCTGGATCCAGAGATGGCCGCCAATTATAAACTGGTGGCCTACATCCCATTTTTGGGCAAGGTGTTGGAATGGGTGGTGACGGGACAACTCCAAACACTCTTGGATGAAACTGATTATCTGGTCCCATTTCAGTCCGGCTTCAGACCCGGGTACGGTACTGAATCTGCTTTTGTCACCCTGGATGATGAGCTGTGCAGGGAGGGAGACGGGGGAGTGCATCCCTGTTGGTCCTCCTGGACCTCTCAGTGGCTTTCAATACCGTCGACCATGGTATCCTTCTGGATAGGCTAGCAGGATTGGGGGTCGGAGGCACTGCTTGGCAGTGGTTCTGCTCCTACCTCAACAGCCAATTCCAGAAGCTGGTGCTGAGGGACTTTGGCTCTGCGCCATGGCAGTTATGCCATGGAGTACCGCAGGGGTCCATTTTGTCCCCCTTGCTATTTAATATCTACATGAAACCTCTGGGAGAGGTCATCAGGAGGTTTGGGCTGCAGAATCATCAGTATGCTGATGACATCCAGCTCTACCTCTCTTTTTCAACTGATCCAGGTGAGGCAGTGGCTGTACTGAACCGGTGCCTGGCCAAGGTAATGGGCTGGATGAGGGCCAATAAACTGAAGCTCAATCCAGACAAGACAGAGGTCCTGTTGGTGGGTGGATCGAGCTCCTGGGTAGGTGACTTGGACCTTGCCCTGAATGGTGTTGCACTCCCTCTAAAGGACAGTGTCTGCAGTTTGGGAGTGCTCCTCCACCCAGAGCTGTCCCTGGAAGCTCAGGTGACTGTGGTGGTGAGGAGTACTTTCCTTCAGCTTCGGTTCATCCATCAGCTGCGTGCCCACCTGGAGGACGACTGCCTAGCGACAGTGACACATGCACTGGTTTCTTCCCGGTTGGATTTCTGTAACACGCTCTATGTGGGGCTGCCCTTGAAGACAGTCTGGATACTTCAGATGGTGCAAAAATAGAGCAGCCAGGTTGCTGACGGGGACTGGGCATTACTCTCACGTAACCCCAGTCCTCTACCAGCTTCACTGGCTTCCCATCGAAGTCTAGGCTCAATTCAAGGTGTTGGTAATCACCTATAAAGCCCTTAACGGCTTGGGACCTGGATACCTAAAGGAACACCTGCGTCCATATTTGCCCTCCCGTCCCTTGAGATTGGCGGCAGCCGAGGCCCTCCTCCGGGAGCCCTCTGTGAAAGACATTAGGAGGGTAAGTACCCGGAGGAGGGCTTTCTCTGCGGTGGCACCCCACCTATGGAATGCACTCCCCAGAGAGGTCTGCCTGGCACCATCGTTATTTGTTTTTCGGCACCAGGTTAAGACCTTTTTATTCCAACAATATTTTAATAACTTTTAATACTGGTTTATATATGTTTTTAACTGTAGCCAGGGTGAGTCTGTAATTCATTTGTATTATGTTTTATATTATTTATGTAAGCCGTCCTGAGGCCTTTGCGACAGGTCGACATACAAATACTCTAAATAAAATAAATAAATATTTATTTTATTCTGATTTATGTTGTAAGCCATCCAGAGACGCAAGTAATGGATGGCATACAAATTTTATAAATAAATAAATAAATAAAACTCACCATCCACCTCTACAAATTGGAAAAAAAAATCATCCAAATAGACTACAACACAATTTTCTTACAATTTTTAAGTCTGATTTTTGCCTTATCAATTTCACATGCAAAAATAAATTAAAATGTACCCTACACATTTCTCTAGTAGCATTTCTCTGGTACATGAAAATGGGACCCTATTCATTTTAATATTCCAAGAACCTAATGCCATCCACTGGGGAGCAGGGATTCAGACATATTCCAAATATTCCAAAACTGATCAATGAGGACAAAAGAAAAGAAAGAGACTAACATTTAGTACAATTTAGAAAGCTTACAATATAATGCAAAATCCAGGAAGGAAAACCCACTTTCCTTGAGGAAAAACTGCATTTTCCTAATAATGTTCATGGTTGAGAGGAACCCCAGAAAAATGTATGAAATAGAATTTTTAAAATATTGTTGTTAGGTAGGTAAAAGTAGAAACAATCTGAGGTATGAAGCACTTTCCTTAAGAGATGTCTGCCTGTCTGTACCCAGTGAGATCTCATTAATTAGCTTGTTCAAATTTAGCTTAATCAGTTGCAGTATGTCTTATGAAGTAAGCAGCATCTACAAGCCACAAGCTTTCATTCTTATTAGCTCACTCATTCAAAGTTGCTTGCAGTATGGCTTGTTAGGACAAGAAGGGCTGTTTAGGATTAAAAGTAACATAAGCAATCCATATCAACAAAAGTACCTCTATTTGCTCATAAACAACTTCTAGACAAAAGCATTGTTTGTTGTGAACAAACAGACTTAGCTTGACCTGCTTAGTATTCATTACAGTCCATTGAAGTCAGTGCAGTTGCAGCCATTCACAACTTTCTTCAAGGAGGGTCAGGAAAGAAAGCATCTTACCTCCAATGTAAGATTCACATAGTGGGAAGTAGATATGATTAACTAAGTATGTAGGGCCGTCCCTGCTCTTCCCATTAACCTAGTGTTTCCCTGGTGACTCTATTAAGGCAATGTTACTCAAATAACTAACTGTATTTCTGATCAGCATCAATTCAAACATGACATGTTAATTGACTACCTGGGCAAATTACCGAACGTATCAACTGCATCAAAGCTAGAATACACACCTGGAGTTGAAAAATAAACAATAGCAAATCATCGGCATAAAGGATAATTTTGAACTCTACACGATTATGCACAAAGCTGTTCACACTGCTATTCTCTCTTATACTGCACACCAGGGTTTCCAATGTTTGTCTGGTGGTATTTATTTTGTCTTTGGGGAAGGATTAATTGTTTTCTGATATTTTCTGATGATTTATTATTTGAACACTGTAATTATACATGGTATGCCATTTTGGAATTTATACTGAAATGTGATTTGGAGCAAGGGCTTTTGTTTGCTTATTGTGTATGTTTTATCTTCACAGAAGTATCTAAAGGTGGCTTACCCTTGAAAGACTTTTGCAGTTGATCCAATTGTCTGACCTTCACAATGGTAACAGTAAAACAAATGCCTCTGGCTTTCTTTAATTCCCATAAAGTGAATCATACTGAAAACCTCAAACTAGCACTTCAGCAGAGCGATGGAAGCTTATACATTACCCTTCAGTTTTCAAACACAAACTATTTGTGGAAAGTAGAATTGCTGAGCTTGTCAGACCAAGAAAGTCAAGTAAAGTTCAGCAGGAAGAAGAACAGCCTTTTGCACAATATCAGATATATGATGTAAGAATTAACAGCCTTTCAATTTTCCCAGAGTGTTTCCAAGCCATATATCAAGTTCTCAGCAGGCTATTGGGAGGAAAATGGAGGGCAGAAGCAAACACATCATTCTGCCATAGATCCATTGACCTTAACAGCAATGGATCTCACAGAACCAGCTGTGGAATGGATGTCAGAACCAACCTGCTAAAAGATGAAAGTCCCAGAACTTGGACTCAGTTGGTGGTTTGGTAGCCTGAATGTCACACACTGTTACCTTTACATGTTTCCTTGAAAGTCAGGCTCTGGAAACCTATTTATCTATTTAGGATGGTTTTCAGTCTTTCAGCAAAATGTCCTCAGTGCAGTTCATAACAGCAGGACAACAATTAAAACAACCACATCCTATGGATTCTTAACTATGTTATTATTGCGATCTTTTAAATTATGCTTTAACATATTTTATTGGTCTTTTGGTGGGGTGTTCTTATTGTGAGATACCTTGGATGTCATTTTCATGATGTAAAGGTATACATAAAATAAATTCAATGAAGATTAAGGCTTAATTTCTATTACAGTTTTGTCTAGTCAGACTTCTTTAGGCAGATGGTGTGTAACAACTTGCACATAACTGACAGCAGCACAAACTATTACAGCCAGTAAGGTACAGCAGCTCATTGGTTGTTATTACTTCACAGGGCTAGGCATAACTATAAGGGAAATATTCTGCTACACTAGAAATGATGGAAGCTATTC
The DNA here is from genome assembly GCF_004798865.1 of Varanus komodoensis. Lineage (NCBI taxonomy): Eukaryota > Metazoa > Chordata > Lepidosauria > Squamata > Varanidae > Varanus > Varanus komodoensis. The sequence goes on from NW_025335349.1 coordinate 18,213,861, forward strand.
CTGTACAAAGAAAGTAGGCATCTCTCCTCAGCTGGGCAGATAGTGTGAACAGAGTAGAATAAGTGCTTTACCTACTTTGGATGGAAGAGCACTTTGTTCTGAAATATATATAAATTTTCTTGTGGGGTGTGTCTGTGTATGAAATATGGTGTTCTGTACAAACATATCAAATAGGGTAGCCTTTTGCCTTTTAAGTTATATATATATGTATATATATATGCATGCACAAAATTTAGTCATGACATTTAAACAGTGCATGCTCTGACAACCGTCAACAAATCCATTTTCTGTTTGTGATCTATCTCCCTGCATATTCTCCATCCTATGAAGATGCAGACACCCAATAAATTGCCTGCATGTGCTCTAGCTGGCTGTTTTGGCTTTCAGGCTAAAGCAAAGCTCTTGCAACATCTCAGCTGGGCTTCTGAAACATTATGCCCCTTCCCCGGGATAACCAATAAGCTAGTCTGGGATTGGCAAGGGAGGCTCAGCTCTCAAAGGCTTGTGGGTATAAACCAAAGATGCTTCCCTGGATCATCCTCTTCCTTCAGATTCCTGTGCTTTCATCTCTATCTTGCTTTTTGGCTTGTGACTCTGATACCTATATTTTGAGCCCTGTGCTATGTGAATACCCACCATGAACGGTGGACAAACATGTTCAGGAAGCTATTATTATTATTACTATTACTATAGCATTGAAGCATTATTTTCAGAGACTGTTTCATTGTATATTGTTATCTTTTGCTTTACCTTTGGTAAATAAGCTGATCCTCTATCATAATTGAATGTGTGTACTTTATTCCATTAGACCTTGTTATTAGATCTAGTCTTCTTAGCTGTTTCTACAGTTAAAAAGCTCCAGTTGTAGAATGCTCAATGGGGGTTCTTATTGCACAAGCCTCTGGCATTTCTTGCAAGTTGGGAAGCCCTTGCTCAGGCTGAGGTGGCACTTGACTTTCCTGGGGAGCAGTTCAGCCTGAGCAACTCTCATGATTGCCTTCACTGCTGAGAACTAGGGAAGCCCCTTCCTTCCTTTCACAGCTACTATCCTCGACTTTCCTGAAAGCAAGCCCTATTACACTTAATGTGTTTACTTCTAAGTGGTTTTCAACCACTGGTCCATGGACCAACACCAGTCTGAGGGAGTTTTCCTGCCAGTTGGTGATGGTGGGTGTATCCTGCCCTCTGTGGACTGGCATGGGGGCTGGCTGTGATCCATCACTTCTTCCTTGCTTATCATCACGGTCACGGAGTGTGTGCCAATGCCTTGGGGGGTGGGGTAGGGAGAGGAAAGATGACTCATTGGGAGCCATGCTTTACCAATTTTGGGATTTTGTTCTTTTGTTAGCATTTTTTGTTGCTAAGTTTCTGGTTTTTTGTAGAATTTTCTCTTTCTTTCTTTCTTTCTTTCTTTCTTTCTTTCTTTCTTTCTTTCTTTCTAGCGGGGGGTTATTGTGTTTGGAAAATAATACACAGAATACTGCATTATGTGTTTGGTGCTTTTTGTTTCTGACTCAGTGGTCCCCCAGGTGGTTTTCCTGTTTTTATTGGCCCATAGCTATGGAAAGGTTGAAAACCACTGATATATAGGGGTGCATGCATGACCAGGCCCAGAAAGGTTATGAGGAAATACATTCAAGTAAATTCATGTGAGGATATGTCCAGTTGTGTAATTATATTTTAAAAAGTATTTTATTCTTATTATTTCAAATTCTTGTTCTGAATCATTTTGGGCTACAACATTTAAATAAAATCAATTTCTGTTATTCATTAATATACCATGTGACCTGCCCCATACTAGTCAATCATGTGGTGGACTATAAATGTGCTAATTATGTAGAAATCTGCAAATACTTGCTGAGATTATGACATTTTAAGTAGCTCATTCATTATTTTATGAATGCCTTTCAGTATAACTATCCAATGTGGGTTAATAAAAGGAGATTAACTATGCCACTGATGACAATGAAGCTAGTTATATTTTCTTTTAAAAATGCACACATGGAGAATGGGAAATTCAGATTCAGCCATTAATATGCACTGTTCATGTGGGGCTAAATCCAGCGGGCCTTTCTACATGCAATTAGGTATGCACATCTGGTATGTGCAGGTACCTTTTACTTCTGTGAAGGCTATTAGTGGGAGGTGATACAGAAGAAAGAAGACACATTGAATGTAAGTATACAAGTGTATTAAAAATATCATGGCAAAAAATCAACTCTGTGCTTGTGTCTATGTCTGTCTTTCTCTCTCTCTCTTTCTCACACACGCATACACACACAGAGAGAGAGAGAGAGTTTTAGAAGTTATTTTGCTAGTTGATTTTTGCTGGTCCCAGTCTAATTCATTCATTTATTTATACTATTTTGAAGCCCTCTAGTCTGCTCAATTGAATTATCAGGCTGACTTACAACAATTTCTTAAAAACTATTCATTGGAATCAGGCATAAGTACTGTTTATTGCAGCAGGACTTACCTTTGAGTGACCATCTGTAGAATTATAAGGAGACTCAACTTAGTGTTGACTAATTTTGGAAATCAGTGGACCCTGAGCATTGCTTAGCTATACTGAAGCTATATTGCAGGCAAAGAAATGCAAACATTAGAAATAATACAGCCAGCAAGCAGGAGGTGACCATTCAGCCAAACAAATTCAGAACCAGAAACTTAACACATTGATTAAACATCTGACAGGCAAAATGCTTGCTAGAGTAGAATGTTGTCAGAGAGACATCAAAGAGGTGGCCAGACATACCTTTGTGATGCACATAGCTTAGCTGGTGACAGACAAATAATGCATTAAATATTCTTGCCAATCACACTTCAGATGCAGCAGGGCATGGAAAGGGTCATCAACTTATCAAGCAGATGTGTGTATCGGGAAAAAGACAATCCTTTCACAGGTATAATAGTATGAAGCCTACTATATAATGCATTGTTTATTTCTTTGATGTAAACCTAAACTTTCTACCAAATTTGTGGTGGTAGGGAGACACTCAAGGTGACTTACAGTCATAAATAAAACATGATTAAAAATAACAAATAAATGGATTAAAACACAATTAAAAAGTCAGCATCAATTCCACTGGTTGCAGGCAGATGTCAAAGGCTTACTATAATATAATGATCTTTGCTTGCTGACACAAGGGCAGTAGAGAGGTAGCATGCCTAACTTCCTTCCTTCGGCAGGAAGGTCCATTACCCTGGAGCAGACTGTCCTTCTTTCATGTCACCACTAAATGCATCTCTAAAAGTGACGGTCTTAAAAAAGGGAGACCCACATAAAAACCCAGGTGGACTTACATAGGAGAATGAAATCTTTCAGGGAGAACTTATAAACCAATACTTCAAATTGGGTTTGAAAATGGCCAGAAACCAGTGGAACTGGTTCAAGGGTGACACATTTCAAAAACTGGTTCCGATTATACTTTAGGCATCTGCATTCTATGCCAGTTTAAGTTTTCATACACTCTTCAATGGCAGTCCTACACTGAAATCCAAATATCAAATCATGAAATAGAAAAGAGCCTTTGGAACCACTTCAGTATAATCTAGAGTGGGATGTCATCCATTGTAATCCACTATTGAGTTCTTTGGGTTCATCATGTTAATTAACCTATAGAAATTGTAATCAACTGAATAAAAATGAAGTTAATTATAGCAATTTAAGACATTCCACTGAGCATTCCCAAATGGAAACAAAAGTTCAAACCAATTGTCTGGAAACACGCACATACACGTATATATAGTACACCAGAAACCAAGTTTCTATGAAAGTAAATTTGGAGTTAATGTTAGGGGATCTACAGACCAGGTCTCAGAGGATGATTAGAAAGCTATATCAAGATTGTTCTGGCTCACAAAAGGCAGAGATGTACTCTGGAGATTAACATGCAGTATAGAATACCCCAACTAGCCTTAAAATAGCAGAACTGTTCCTTGGAAGGCATTATACTAACCTATTTTGAAGGTTTTTTATGTAGAAGAAAATAAGGCAAACATGGACCAAATAAAAATATCCACACATATAATAATTTGAGTTGGGGCAGAGGAAGGGATCTTTTAAAAGCCAAACATATATAAATATATTGAAAATTACTGCAAATGTTTAGTTGCCAATAATAAAATAATAGCCATGCATGAAATAATAGGCAATCTGAAATAATGGCTTCAGTTGCACAATCACATTAGCTGCATAGACTACATGTGATTATTCTAGCAGATGGGCAAATCTCAGACATAGGTACACCTCTCTGCCACTGACAGCCATGGAACTAGAAAGTTGTTGAAAGTTGAAACTAGTATGGCTTATTGCAGCATAGTGTATCACCTAAATCAGGGGGTGATAGAAAGTAGATCTACAGGTATTCTGGATCTCGTTTCTCAGCATGGCCAATGGTCAGAATGCTGTGTGTAAATCCAAAATATCATATTGGTACCATATGCTGCCCACATTGCAGTTAAATACACTGCTAGCGTAAGAGGAACTAGAAATTAGTGGGGATGCTTATTTCTGGAACAAGGCCAGGCAACTCAGGTTATGGAAGGGACTCTACTGACTTGTCTTAACTTGGAAATGAATGTTTCAATTCATGTTTAGGGTTTCTTTCTAAAGCACTATCTCCTCATTGTGCTAGCAGTGGGTCCTGCTGGTTTAATGGAAAAAATGGGAATGCAGCATCAACAAGGGATATTCCTCCTGAAGATCCAATTTGGACCAATTCCTGTATTATGATATGGGTGTCCTTTAACAGCTGTAATTTCCTAGAAGTTTTGAACTTCCATAAAATCCGTTAACATGGTAAGGCTGAAAAGATTCTTGTTATTTGGTATATTCACAATTGTATCAGGTGTTGGTTTGTTTTGTTTGCTCGTTACCTATTTGCAGGACTTTATCAGCATCTAGGAACATCTCTAGTTCCTATTCCACTGGGATAGAAATAAAATCAGAATGGATTAAATTAGGTGGCTTCCTTCAAGACTGCCTGAACTAGCAAAAATCATCTGATCAAGAACCTTTGTTTAAATACTGGCAGGTTGGAGCTCTGAATCTGGCTTGAATCACGATCTCCACAGAGGTGATGCTAGGTTTCAGTGAGGCACTGACCATGGCTTACCCGAAGGTATACTCAACGCATTTCAGAAGCCAAACTGACCAAGAAAGGATGGAGCAGTTCTTTGCCTCACTATCTTCAAGAAAAATATTTGTATGGTGGAAAGCATATTTTAATTTTGTATATTGTGATGTTGGTTTCATTTTATCATACAGTCTTCTTTTGTTAAAAATCTATATGGGAATGAATAAAATATAGTTATAAAATAATTATTCTAACATTTCAAATAACAGGAAGATAAGAATTTTTAAAACATCCCGTATGTATATCTCAGGTAAGTATCAACACATTCTCTCCGTTGATCTGATGCTTCATGTACATCTTAGGGATTAATCCAACCTTCCTTAATCTAGATAAATTTCAACAGTTGCTTCCATCAATTCCAGTGTCACTCAAATCCACTGTAGCTGAAACAGTGGGATTCTGTTTTTAAAGGATGCAATCTTTAACAACTCTATTTTGCAACTCAAGACTTTGGGTCTAAAATGGATGAGACCTGACAAAGTATAAAACAGACCTTTATTCATATGATGAGAGACAACGATGGCTGTGCTTGTGCTTATGTGTGTACCTGTGAGGATCTTCCTGCTTTGTCACTTTCAGGGAGTAAGAGACCACCAACTGTCTTTTGCCTCTTAAAGATTTCCTGGGCACAAATTTCCTGCAATGAAACCACTTACAGCTTGGGAACAGAGTAAAACTTCCATGTATACTAGTACGTGCTACAGCTGCACCCATGTTTATAGTGTATGTGTGTACACATACTAGTGATAATATCACTAATTGTATGTGCATGCACCATTAAAGATGCCTGTGCAATATGTGAAACAAGCCGGAGTATATGTAGGAAAGGATTTACTTCAGATTTGTTGATGTATTCATTTTAAATTATTTACAGCCTGCCTATTCTCCAAAGAGTTCTTTCTTAAGCAGTGTGGAACACATAATAGTTAACAATTAAATGCATCCCACAGCATACAGACTCAATGCACAACGATGAAAAGCATTAAAAAGATTGGGGAAAAACAGACTCGTCAAAACAACCCTTAAAGCTACTTGAATGCCCCCATGTTTGTAAAATAGTCTGTGCACTTTTCAAATGTACACATCAATCAAGTGTAAGGACATTTCACTGGAGACTAAGGTCAAGATCATCCACACTATTGTATTCCTGATCACTATGTATAGCTGTGAAGTCTGGACAGTGAAGGAAGCCAAGAGGGAGAAAACTGATGCATTCAAAGCATAGTGCTGGAGAAGACCTTTGTGAATACCCTGGGCTGACAGAAAGATGAATAAGTGGGTCCTAGATCAAATCAAGACATGCTTTCCCTAGAAGCATGACACAGATGGAGCTGTTGTGCTTTGATCAGACTCCCTGAGGAATACAATGATGCTAGGAAAGTCATAGGCATAGGCAGAAGAAGGAAAGGAACACCACCTATGAGATGGATTGACTCCATAAGGGAAGCTACAGCCTTGAATGTATGAGAGCCTAGCTGGGCAGATATGGACAGAACATTCTGGAGGGCTCTCATTCATAGGGTTGCCATAAGTTGGAGACGACTGGAGGGCATATATCAATGGAACCTATCCATTGTGACTTTCTTTGAAATGTATGTATTTTACTTCCTTGGTTGAAATGTGCATGTATGCATTCTTCAAACACACACATGTTATGCACATATTTCAAATGTATGCATGCTATTGAAAGCATTTGTAGGGGCAGAAGGGCAGGGGAAGAATCATAGAATCATAAAGTAGAAGATTAGAAGGGACCATGAAGGCCGTCAAGTCCAGCCCCCTGCTGTTGCAGGACAGCACGTTACACCGTTCCACTCAGATGGCTATCTAGGTTCTTCTTGAATGTCTCCAGTGTGGGAGAGCCCACCACCTCTCCAGGCAGCTGGTTCCACTGCTGTATTGCTCTGACAAAGAGGAAGCTTTTCCTGATGTCCACCCTGAGTCTGGGTTCCTTACTGAATCAGTAAGGAAGAGAAGTAAATTGCAAGCTCAGCACTGATGGATTTTTTATGTTTAATTCAGAATGTGCAAACTGGATAAATCCCAATCAAATGAATTAACATGATGATGATTATTTTGTAAATACTTCTTTAGTCAATATTGGTCAAGCCTACCAATCACTTTCAGCCTGCCTGCCTTCATTTATTTAATTTTTAGACCTTACCAATAGCCCTGCTAGGGCTCTTTCGGTGGTGAACATTTCCAATTTACAAGGTAGGTTCAGGTTTTGTCAGTATTTTTTACTATTTCCTTCAGTATTTTAGTACGGAACTGAAAAGATATATGTTAGCCATGTGTGCTTTATTTAAAGAGCAATCTAGTCTAAGTTCAGTTTAATGATAAAAAAATCATCATAATGAAGAGCCTCTATCTCCAGTGCTATTTAAGATTAACATGGCAGTAATCATTAGGAGATCTTGGGTAATAAACTGACACAAGGGGTCATCTTTGATTTAAAATATGCTGTGAACATTGTAAACCAATGCCTGGATGCACTTATGGGCTGGAAGAGGGCTAATAATTGGAACAAAATCCTACCAGGCAAAAGCCATACATGGAGTGGTTCCCAGGTCTGGCAATTGTGCTGTTTATCTATCTGGAATATGGTTAAGGAATAAGTTCATAGTCTGGGGGTGCTTCTGGATCCATCACTGTCCAAAGAGGCCATGTGACCTTAGTTGCTGATGCTCCATCCAGTCCTCTTTCTGGGAAAACCTCTATATGATTGTATTGTGCTGCTGGCATGACCCAGCCAATTTTTAGGAGGGATTTCTTCTGAGTAGACATGCATACGAGAGCCATATCAGGATATCTCAGGAATTCCAAGTTCATTTGTGAAGACCCTCCTACTTATATTTGGCATACTGAGACTGAATCCCAGAGAGCAGATAACCTAAAGCATGACATCCCATCTGTGTATTTTCCTGCCTGGCTCCAAAACCTGGAACCTACCTGATATGATTTTTATTATTGGCACATAAAGCAGGTTGACAGAAAAAAAATATTTAAGCAGAAAAATGTTTAAACCATCAGGCATTGCAGGTGCTGAGCAAAGATGGTTTAATTCAGCTAGACTCTTTTAATTTGGCTTTCATCTGTGGGTGTGTTTTATGCATTCTTTGCTGCTTTTAGCAGTTCTGCTGTGGTTTGTTTTTGTGGCCTTTTTATTCCTTTCGTATTGTTATAGTCAGCTGCCTCAAATATTTCCCTATTGAATCAGATCAAAGTGCAGCAAAATAAATTGTTGAATCTTACATAAATCAGGTTCCCAGTTAGGCATGCCTTCAGCTCATGTTGGGATCTCATTTCTGTGCATGAAATTGGGAAAGAATGGTTAAGCCATGAAACACAGAGATGCTGGAGAATGGGGGAAGGTGAAAATGGCAACATGTGCTGTGTGTAATCAGTGACAGTTAACATTAAACCATAGAGAAACACAGTTTGGGAGGGAAGGAAGGAAGGAAGGAAGGAAGGAAGGAAGGAAGGAAGGAAGGAAGGAAGACATAGTGCAAGAGAAATGCTGGCAGGTCAGCATGTTTTATCAGTGCTGTGTTGTTGCTGCAATGCTTATCTGTGCCAGATTGTCATCTAGCATATTTCACATAATTAAGAAATGCCTGCTGCAGTGGGCATCTAATGGCTCCCTGAAAAAATACTCAAGAAGGGGAAGGAGAAAACAGTCTTGAAGAATTCTCAAACTATTCCTTCGGCAGTGGGCAGCACCATTTTCAGAGGACAAAGGGATCACACACTAGGACAGCGGAAAACCTCAGACAAAGGAGGGAGAGAGGTGAAGGAAGAGAAAGAGAGAGAGAAAGATGAGAAGAGCCCCCCACACCAGATAATTGTTCAGACATTTCAGCTGGGAAATCTATTAAGAGTGGATGCATGAGAAAGCATAGCATTAGTGCTCCCAAGTCTTCACTGATTTCTGATTTTCCTGACATCATTTAAGATGATGGCTTTAGACTACATGGCCTAAATCTGGGATCAAATCCCAGTGATACATCACAGGATGAGAATGATCTCTTGGAAATGACTTTTGTGCATATACATTAAACAAACTGTAGATGTTTGCAATGGCTGACTTACAGCATTGATTCATGCATGATGTGAAGCCTTCATGGATTGTTCTAGGCTTATGAAAGGATGGCAAAACCTTCAAATGACCCCTGTTTCCTGAGATGGCATAGTAGGAGATTCTGCAACTTATCCCAGCTGCCATTTTGAATCTTGAAGCCATGGCAGACACTTGCAGAACGCATATGTGCATTATTTCTTATGCACAGTCATTTACTGATAGTATAGATGATGTTTTGACCATACAGTTTTGCTTCTGCTTTTTAAAAGCCCTTTTGCAAGGGAATTGAGAGCATGAGAAATAGACCATTATTTATGAAAGCAAAATAAAGTATTCTTTCCTACTTCTGTAATTATGCTATTGTGCAATAGCACACTGTTCCCAAAAGGTTATGCATCATAAAAGCAGGATAAGAAAGTATTTTCTTCTTTTTGTATAGAAATCAGATCTCAGTTCTGTCATAAAACCAAAGTAAATACACACTATTAATAACTTCATTGAGAAAAGCTCTTGAATGGGCACAGAGGGTGGTCCCAGCAGAAGCAAATCAATCTTGCTGTACCACACACTTGTTTACACTAAGAGAAAATGATGCTGATGGCTTGATATTACATCTCTATTTTACATAAGAACTTGTAGCTATGAACCCAAATGTGCTTCCTCTGTCTAACCGTCTCTCTTCTCATGGTGGGGAATTCAGCTTGGCATACATATCACCTTTGGCATTAACAATTTTAGTAAGAAATAGAATGG
>NW_025335349.1:18223932-18233770 GCF_004798865.1 Varanus komodoensis
TGAGATGAATGTGAAGAATTCTAGGCCAGAAGAAGGAGAAGCAGAGGCAGTGGCAGCAAGGAAGCCGTGACAGCAGCTTTTTTGGACACAGAATATTGGAAAAGTGTTAGCCACTTGCTAATTTTGGAGTGAGTAGTTGCTGTACAACTCCAAGCAGTATTAGAGCAAACTGATTATCTAGAACTACTTCAGTCTGGTCTCTGGCCTGGATTTGGAACTGAAACTGCCTTGGAGAAGCTGATGCATAACCTCTATGGAAAGAGTGAGTTCATTCTCTTTGATCAGTCTACTGAAGTGCTATAAGAATCCTTATCATCTGAGACACAAATAGGGTTGAGCAAGAATTTCATTCCAGTTTGCAAATCATTATAACTTGCTCTGTTCACAGAAAAGGAAGTGCATTTCAAAGCTTGCCTTACAAAATTGATATTTTCCCCATTTAAAGAAAAGGAAAAATGGGTCAAAATGGAAGTGGTATCAAGACACATTGAAATTCCTAATGGATTTTGAGAACTTTGGTAAGTTCAAGCATGGTTCTTCCTTCCCTACACCCAAATAACCTCAGTGGAGTAATATCTAGTTAGCCACCATGTAAAAAGAAAGATGGACCAGGTGGGCCTTTGATTTATTCACCATGCTCTTTCTATGTGCTTCATTTCCCTATCTGCTGAGATGATCCTTTATTTATTGTATTTGTATGCTGTTCCATAACCCAGAGACTCTCAGGGAAGCTCACAAGAAACAGGAACAACAACATAGCCATAAAACCACAAAATAAGATTAAAACTACAACACCTGAAGCTCTTTAGGGAGAGAAGTGGGCCTCAGCAATAACAGGCAGTTAATGCAGCTGGCCAAGGACTGGTGTGCTCCCTGGGACCATTCCTTGTTAGTGTTAGACTGTGAACTGTCCGGAGGCACATGTGAAGGGATGGTATACAAAAGTTTTAAATAAATAATAAATAGCCACCTTGCCACTCTGTTTTGGATTCATTGACGTGCCCAGACCATCTTCAAAGGTAGCCCCATGTAGAGTGCATTGCAGTAATCTAGGTGAAAGGTTACCAGTGTGTGGATAACTGTGGCAAGGCTCTATTCATCCAGGTAGGAACATAGCTGAAAAATCAGCCCACACTGTTGAAAAAGTGGTCCTGGCCACTGAAGTTACCTGTGAGACTAGCAACAACTCAGGGTCCAAGCTACAAACCTTATCCTTCAGGGGGGTACAAACCCATCCAGGATAGGTTGAATTTTTGCCCAGTTGGATGGATGGACTGTCCACCTATCTGTCAGTAACACAAGCCAGGTGAGCACCTTCATCCACAATTGAATTATGGATGAAAGAGCTCTTACTATGCACTGACTTGGAATTTAGCAAACACCACCACAAGGGAGTGAGAGCAAACTGGCACAGTTGCCATAAATTGTCTGGTTGGGGGAGAAAACAGAATAGGCAATAACAATAAGGCATCTATCCTCTCTTCTCCCTTGCTGGCCTATCAGTTCCCCAACAGCATATCTCCTCCCACCAGTGATCACCTTAATAAGGACACCCATATCTTTTCTGCATAAGCCACGTAAAGCATTAAAACAGTTCTATGTATAACCCAAGACACAGCTGTTTGAAAACAAAAGCAAAACAAAACAAAAACCCTGCCTTAGTATTATGCTACAAGTATTCAGCTTATTTTTCATTTCATAATCCACATCTTCCTAACTTACTTACCTTATTCTTCAATCTTCTCAGATTCCTTCTTTGCATTCTCGATACACCTACTATGAACATTAAGTAACCAATTGCCAAAATATTATTCTAATCCCTTCATATTTCCTTACCTACCACCTATAATTCTCAACTACTTACCTAAACTTTATTACCTTCACTCCTTCAGTTACCTTCTTTCACTTACTTTCCATGCATCCTGTCTTACTATGACAGGAAAGGGAAGTGGGGTGGGCGAGGGAGGAAAATAATGTTAAAAGGCTGCAAGGAGGCAGGGCAGCGGCTCAGCCTTTGGAATCCCATTTCCGAAACTGTCCAAAGAATCCTATGGACTCCCAGATAATGTTGGAAGGCCACAAGGCTGTCCTTGGATGTGCAAATCCCTAATTTCTGCTTTTGCTACATCCATTTAAAAGCATCTCAAGTTTTGTCTGGCCTGAACTTTGGTAAATTCTTATCACTAAGCAGATTCCATAGACACCAGTATTCTCACCATGGAGGAAACCATGAAGTAGATAAGGTACGCAACAGAGATAAAGCCATATAATTAAGCATGAACATGGTTGAATACAGAGATTCAAACTCAGCTTTCAAGTTCTGAGTCTGGATGGTCAAATAAGTTTCTTCCCAGTGTCAATAGTTGTATCAAATATGGAAAACTCTGAAAATTTTGTAAGACTGGAATTAAATCCCTACCCCTCCTTTAGGTGCAGTCAGAGCTAGATACAAGACAAAAACAGAAATGACCTATGAAAGCTGCCTAGTGAGTTAGAAATTTACTTAAGCAGATGCAGCCAAGCTCTGTTGCAGGCATTAATGGACAACAGGTCATTTTCCAAATGATTTTAAATGAATGTAAGCCAAGGTTGTACCCAAGGCATGGTGAGCTGAGGACAACATTAAAATATTACAAATAAACTCATATGTGAATCAGACTGAGGCTCTCATGTTGTTTTCTGAGAGCCATTCTACTTCAGAATATTATGGTAATTGGTATAGGTTTTCAGTGCAGAAAATTGAAAGCTGTGTGAAAGGAACTGCTCTTCTTCTTCTTCTTTAACTCAGCAGGCTTTTATTGAAGAAACAGAACTCCCTCTGATCACTCTCTTCCAGTATATTAGTTCACTAATTGACAACATGCCTGCCAGTTATAGAGGCAGTGCATGTACAAAGTAAGAAACACCTGGAAAATGAAGAGATTGTAGAGTGGTAAAACAGTAAAATAATACAGGAGAAAAAAGATGACAAGGGCTTCATCAAATATCAAGTCCCTATACCCCCACCTTTCCTACCTCAGAGGATTCTCGGGTATGTTTTGTGGATGCCACCACTTTCTCCCAATAGTAATGGCTGCAAAATGGTGGCTGATTTCTCAAGGGAATCAATCTTGCTGTCCTTTGTAATGGGAGCGAAACAAACAAGCAAGTGACTTCAGAGAAAATAAAGAAGCTATGCTGTGAGTTTCACCCTTCAAGAACCTTCTGGAAAATTTCTCCTTTCACTAGAAAAATTGGTGGCCTCCTTCCCACCCAATGCTCTTCCCAGAAAGAGGCATTTTGTCAATTCTTTCTACACAGTTCTTCTAATACATGTATAATACCTGTACACCTGAGTCTCCCACTAAGCTTCCTGGAAGGTGCATTTTGCTCTAGCTGCAGCATTTAAACCAGGTGCAATGGAAGCACTGGATGGAATTCAGTATAGCAATCCAGTCATGAGCAAACAGTGCTTGGATCACAGTGGCTAAGACATCCTTATTCACTGTAGAAAGATGAATCCACTCACCCCCAAAGGGCTCATGAATGGGTAAGAACAAGAGAGTGGAATGAGCCCATTCATAACTGTTCTTTTATAAATGGGTTCCTAATTGTTACCCATGGCATTCTCTTGGTAACAAATGAAAGTTGAACAAACTATTTCCCACTGGTTCCATTATTCATTTAGTGTGGATAAATGTTCACCCCTAGGACAAGGTATATAATACTACTTTGAATAACACTCAACTTGAGACAAGGATAAATATTTTGAGGGGGGGACTGCCTTTTGAGATTCCTCCATTTGAAGTCTCCAGCAATAAATCAGTGAGTTGAAATGCAATACATGAATGAGTTGTCTTTCACAGTATTTTAATGCCCTGCTGGAGATTTAAATATGCAGCATCCTTTTGAGATTGATTTCTGCGTCTACAGAACTGTAATTAGGTCACTGCATTAACATGCATTATATTGATATGAAGGGCATGTCAACAACAAATCTTGATCCACTACTCTTTTCAGATGCTATTCTTTATCAGTAGACAATAACGTGACATGCCAAAGGCCTGATCTTCAAAATGGTGTATTGGGAACTACATACAAAATCTCTTTTATTCTTTGTCTCTGCAGACCACACATATCCCCAAGAGGAAGCACTTCAAAAATATGCCTGATCATTGCTTAACATTATCTGAGACCATTGCAGATCTCAGAAGAATACAAATTGTTTGTTACTGTGTTAATTTAATACTAGTAGTTCTCTTTTTGCAATACTTGATCCTTAAATGAGTGTAAAAGTAAATAACAGAGAAAGAAAGATATAATTACAAGGACAAAAAAGTGCTTAGTTAAAAATGGAGTTGCACATTAAATTTATATGCCATCTCATAGCAAAAACTGTCCAACTAATTTACAGTGAAATATAATAGAATGCCACATACAAAATTAAAATAAGAATATGGGAGGGGGTGCTTATTGGCAGTGTCTAGCAGAATGGAGCAGCTGGGCAATTATGTTGTGTTAGCACAAATGACAAAATTACAGCACCAATAGTGTTACTTGGGTGCTGATTTCCCTAGGAAATTGGCAAGCCAGTTTGTTCTGTTGGTGTTGCTCTAGAGTAGTTTACACTGGGGGTCAGGATCACCATTTTGTGGGTCTGGATCCCACATCAACAACATTTCAGATTGTCATTGCAGTCGAGATTGGGAGGAGGCAGCCACGTCAGCTGGAGGTCAGCTAGGCCACTGATGCTGGGGACTGAAACGCTGGATACCACCACTGCCGCATCTGACCCATCATGCAAGGACCCTTTGAACCGGGGCCCTCAGAAGCAGTGAGACCTGCTTCCCTTGAGCAATAACTGCAAGCACTTTTAGTCGATTATGAATGAATAGCGGTGAGGTGAGGTAAGAGCTATTTCATTATGGCCTGCTGCTACTGGGGAGAGATGTTATTTCTGGGATGGGTGATAAAAGTCAAGGAGAGGTAAAATGCTGAGGTTCCACCCCAAACAACACTGAAATAAGTTGCTTGGTCATAGCGGTCCAATTTTCTGCAACCCTGACCTGCTTTCCACCCCAAAGCAAGTACATGAGGACAAGGTAGGGAAAGAGCAAGACGAGTTTCCTGTATTGTATGCTGTATAAATTTCAGATGGTAAAATCACTCACAAGTGAGCTTCTTCAGATAGTGAAAGTGCATCAGGATGGTGGATGTTGGAGGACCATGAACCAGAAATATCTCCCAGTTATGCTTAATATAGATTAACAATGTTCTGATAATGTGGGGGCATCAGTGAAAAGTGCAGTGTAGTGAAAAGATATCTCTCCCTGTCAGGAAATGGATCACTTTGGTAATTTTTTTTCAGGGTTGGACACTGTTTATTGAAACAATGCAGCTGTTCTGTTTTTGAAGATTAAGCAAACCAAACCAAACAAAACCCTATCATTTCCTATCACTTCCCAGCTCTCTGCAGCCCCTCCTAGCTAATGCTGTAACTCCCCTGGGGTCAAGGCATAACCTTTTCACCTTTTTTTTATTTCTTTTAAAGGGAACTTTGCAGTTAAGAATAAAAAATGGCTCCTTTCCTGTGTGCTGCAGGCAGACTCCCCAGTCAGTTCACTTCCTAGAAGACTCGTGGGAGAATGACAGAAAAAGAACTTCTTCCCGGGGGATTCCAGAACCAGTCAAGGAAAGATGTGGAAGACTGAAGAACAGTATAAATATTGATGTGTGTGGGATATCCCCACCCTTGGCCACCTTGTGGCATTAATGATTAAATAAGAGTCTAAGGACTCGGAATATTCTGCACAATTGTACGGACAGACAAATCCCCTGATAAGAAAACTGACTATGCTTCATTGTTCCCATGATTTAATTTTTTAGCATAAAATGTCAAAATGCGAAACTATCCCCTTTATTTAGAATGCACATCACATAATTAAACTAGTTCTACATTCTTGGATCCTCAAAATCTCTTGGCATTTCTGAAGATATTCATTGCATTTGGGTTATGAATGGGGGAGAAATCGCTGCTAATTTTATGAGAAATCCTAAAGTATCTCTGATTCAATGGGCTCTCTTTTAGAAAACCTTTCTTTTTACTGAGGAACACAAAAATATAATGTTGCTAGCAAAGTCAAAGTGTTTAGTTGCTTCATGAGGGGTTTTTTGTTTGTGTGTTTGTTTTGAGATTCTTGTGGGAAAACAATCCTAGTTGAATAGCCATTTAGTTGGATTTTTGCTTAACTCTAGTTGAATAACTGGGAATGTAGGAGTGAAACTTTGTGTCTTCTGCCAAGGGTAGGCAGTTATCATGTTTGTGTTCCACAACCTGCCTATTCCTGCTAGATGTTCATTACTTAATATTAATAGAACCCCAAGATCTACTAACTAGAGCTTGGTGCAGAAAGGTAACCAAAAGAACCTGGTACAAAAGACACCTGGTTTACTCATTCTGATTCCATTCTGAAATCTGTTTTGAATATGAGAACTAAGTTCTAGTCCTTCCACATGAAAATCCACTCCTGCACCCCAAAGCTTTCTTTTTCTCAGCTGCAATATTTAGGAAGGAGGAAAGCTCTTTTTCCACGCTGATTTATTGAAAATCACACAAGTTCTAACAAATGATCTAGATAGGCCTCTCCATCCCTATCAATTTTGCAGTATTGTACCTCAACCAGCAGATGGCCAGAGGTGAATCATGTGGCCACCAAGATTAGGTGACAAACTGAGTTCTGTATAATCTTCTAAGACTGATTATTTAGCTCAGGTGATGCCATTAGTGGCCATCACTGCTTCTTATAGCAGTGAATCTCGGGACAATTTCCTTGGAAGCCACATTAGTTTTGGGCCACTAACAAAGCCATTTCTCAGCTATACAGCATCTGCTTTCTCCTCTCCACCCTGAGCATTCAGCTCCTGGCTTTTCCCAGTGAATTTTAAATAACAAGCAGCTACATGTTCAGGATTCTGGTGTGTGCATCTGCTTCTGCATGCACAATAGTTAACTTCCCCACCCCACATCATTCAACAGGAGTTACTGGGGATGGAAACTGAAGTCCTCTGCATGCAGAACATGTGCACCGCTGCTCTCTTCTTTCTTGAAAGTGAATGTTCCTCTATAGAGGAGAATTCATTTGCAGTAGGAATTGTTGCATCATGCTACCTCAATAAGAACAACTTGTAAAATCCTAAGATTTTACAAAATCTTTTAATAATTTGGCTTATGTATTTCTTTTTTACTTTAATTTGTACCCTTTTCTTGTCTTTTCCAATGTTCCATGTTGCTTGCACTTCATAAAATACCTCCAGCAACATCTAAAAGAAATTTCAATAAAACCAATCCTATGGCAACTTGAACATCTCAGCAAATGTAATAAGCCAGTAAAACCACCCCAAACTGCCTCTGCTCAGATAATTTGCTCTTTGGAGTTGTGGGAGAGAAAGAACATAAGGGGGGAAAATCTGCATGCTGTTACAAATATGCAGCTGGAGGCAGCGTCTCTGTGCTAACATCTTCTGCTCTGTGATGAAGGGAAGTGATAATCTTGTTCAAGTATGCGTCTGAACACAGAAAGACTTGAAGTGGGTATAGAACACTTTGCCCCTTCAGATACACTGACCTTCTTCAGTTCTAGCCTTGTCGTGTTGAATTGGCAAAATCTGAAAGGGATCTCTGCTCACATTCTCTGGAAAAAAGAGGGGGACTTTCCACATAATCATGAACCCTGATAACTCTTCTATCCAGAAAGTGACACAATATACACAGAAGGGTTTGTATGCTAGGAGATGTAGGGGGCAGGTCCAGCATGCAGGGCCCTTACACTACCTGCTTGAAGTCCTCAAGTGCTCAGGAAAATACACATACATGTCCATTCTCATCCTCAGGTGGAGTAGAGAATCATCCATCAGCTCCACATCTTGTGCCAGGTGTGTGTGCTTCCCTATCCTCACAGGTGAGTTCTCCAAAATGGTGTAGCCAGAGACATCTCTCTTGGCATTACAGATGTGTGGGGATTTTGTTTCTGTTCACTGCTCACATGGACAAGTCCTGTTTGCAACCTCAAATGAAAATGAGACCAGGAAAGAAATTCTTGGGATTGTTTCTCTTTTCTCTTTACACAGTTCTGAGCTTGCATATCATTTGGAAGAGTGTGCTTGAAAATAATTAAAAAATGCATGTGCATTCCTCCCCTTCTGCATGCACCAAAATCTGCATTTTCATAATTTAGTCAAGACGAAAAAGTGTGCACAGTTTTTCTGACTGGGAAAAGCAAAAGAGATGTTCATACTCACAGATGTTCACAAAATGAAATTAAAGGAATAATATGGAGAAACTCCTCCTTCATGGATCACTGCCTTGTCGTGGCAAAGGGGCTTGCGTAGCTCAATGAAGCTATGAGCTATGCCGTGCAGGGTCACCCAAGACGGACAGGTCATAGCAGAGAGCTCTGACAAAACGTGATCCACTGGAGAAAGAAATGGCAACCCACTCAAGTATCTTTGCCATGAAAACCCCATGGACAGTACCAAAAGGCAAAAAGATATGACCCCAGAAGATGAGCCCCTCAGGTCGGAAGGTGTCCAATATGCTACTGGGGAAGAGCGGAGGGCTAGTACTAGTAGAGCCAGTAAGAATGAAGCAACTGGGTCAAAGCCGAAAGGACACTCAGTTGCAGATGTATCTGGTAGGGAAAGGAGAGTCTGATACTGCAAAGATCTATACTCCATAGGAACCTGGAATGTAAGATCCATGGATCAAGGCAAACTGGATGTGGTCAAACAAGAGATGACAAGACTGAACATCAACATCTTAGGAATCAGTGAACTAAAATGGACAGGAATGGGTGAATTTAATTCAGATGACCATCCGGTATACTACTGCAGGCAAGATTCCCTCAGAAGAAATGGAGTAGCCTTCATAGTCAATAAAAGAGTAGAAAAAGCAGTACTGGGATACAATCTCCAAAATGACAGAATGATTTCAGTTCGAATCCAAGGCAAACCACTCAACATCACAATAGTCCAAGTCTATGCCCCAACCACTGGTGAAGAGGCTGAAGTTGACCGGTTCTATGAAGGCCTACAACACCTTCTAGAATTAACTCCAAAAAATGATGTCCTTATCATCATGGGGGATTGGAATGCTAAAGTAGGAAGCCAAAAGATAACCAGAATAACAAACAAGTTTGGCCTTGGAGTACAAAATGAAGCAGGGCAGAGGCTGGTAGAAATTTGTCAAGAGAATACGATAGTCATAGCAAACATTCTTTTCCAACAACCCAAGAGACGACTCTACACATGGACATCACCAGACGGTCAACACAGAAATCAGATTAACTATGTGCTCTGCAGCCAAAGATGGAGAAGCTCTATACAGTCAGTGAAAACTAGACCAGGAGCTGACTGTGGCTAAGACCATGAGCTCCACTTGCAAAAATTTAGGCTTAAGTTGAAGAAAGTAGGGAAAAGCACTAGGCCACTCAGGTATGACCTAAATCATATCCCTGATGAATATACAGTAGAAGTGACAAACAGATTTAAGGAATTAGATCTGATAGACAGAGTGCCTGAAGAACTATGGACGGACGTTCGCAACATTGCACAAGAAGCAGCAACTAAAACCATCCCAAACAAAAAGAAATTCAAGAAAGCAAAATGGCTGTCTGAGGAAGCTTTACAAATAGCTGAGGAAAGAAGGGAAGCGAAAGGCAAGGGAGAAAGAGATACACCCAATTGAATGCAGAATTCCAGAGAATAGCTAGAAGAGATAAGAATGCCTTCTTAAATGAACAGTGCAAAGAAATAGAAAAAAAAAAAAACAATAGAATAGGGAGGACCAGAGATCTCTTCAAGA